>NW_027211693.1:35985000-36212500 GCF_022749685.1 Semicossyphus pulcher | reverse complement strand
CCAAAAAGCAGAAAAAAAATATTAATCTGTACTATTTTTATAGCAGTTCTTGTAAGTGGACATTTTTGTCCATAATGTCTAAATAGGGTAGTAAATTTTAAATCTGATGCTACACAAAAACTAATAATGCATCAAAGTCAATATTTTGGTTAATCCTTGACATATTTAAGACTGACAAAAAAAAAATGCCCCAGCCACCCAACATTTGTAATATGGAAAATAGCTCATTTTTTGTGTGTTATTTCACAAGAAATATGATTTTCATGTTTTCAAACTGGCAATTAAAGGGTTAAAATCCTGATAATTATTCAATATTTGATAGTTTTGATCAGGACTGAAGTTGATCAAAAGATTTAACCCAAAAAGCGGAAAAAAAATATTAATCTGTACTATTTTTATAGCAGTTCTTGTAAGTGGACATTTTTGTCCATAACGTCTAAATAGGGTAGTAAATTTATATCACAGTGTTCTATTGGTCCATAGAAAAATGTATATTTGAATTCCAAAATTCCATACTTCCAAAATGTTGTTACAAAAAATTGTGCCATGTGCATTAACACAGGCAAAATGGTGGCCAGACGACAAAAAAAACTTGCAAAAAATGGACAATAATGTCCTAAGAGCCTCAGAGGGTTCTATATTTAAACTGTGTACTATCACAATAAGGTAGTTGTTAACTTGCTCTTAGCGTTTTATTGTGTTGTTTTAATGATCGTTTATAAAACACTTTGGTCTACTTTTTTTGTTGTTAAATGTGCTTTATAAATACATTTGGAATGGATAGTCTTTATTGAAAACTAGACTTTAGCCCCTTATAAGCCCCTTACACACTGCCAGTTCAAGGCAGGATTATTACGCCTCTGTTATGGTCCGTCTTCTGTGTAAAACGCACGGAGGGCAAAGTCGTTCTGCCTCTGAGCTGGCATCAGAGGTAGTAACAAAAGCCCTTTTACACTGCAGTTCCGCCTCAGCCCCGTAATGAAGCTCAGCCGTAATACAGCCATTTTACATTGTTAAGCCTTCCCAGTGTGTGTTTTAACAGCGTTGTGCAGTAAACAAGCTATTTATTAATGCGATTCATAAACTTCGTCAGCATCTAGGTAACATTTTATTTTGTGCTAATCTAAAACAACTGGTACCTTGAGCCTATGTGAGGAAATTCGCGGACATATCACACTTCGACTGCACATTTGTATAACGAAAAGTGACGCTCTACATCTGGCAACACTATGAAAATACATTAAATAATTGCCATCGCGGAGCAACAGGAACATTTTAACAAGCACAGTTGGACTTTACTTCTTTCCTCACATAGCCCAAGGCAACGACATGTTTTAAGTAGCCTAATCTGCCCCCAAAAAATGTTACCTGAATACAGACAGAAGCTATCATTTAAACTCCATGAAATCACCAAAAAAGATTGTCACTGTTATAAAGTATTGTATTTGTTTTATGCAGTGTCGTGAGCTGCTGCAATGCTGAGTTAAAATAGCCTTTGTTTATAGAAAAACCGTGCTTAATATTAACCTTTATTTATTTTCGCTGGTGGCTGTGATGAACCGCTCACTTGAACAACCATTTTTGCCGCAGTTTATATGAGAGGAGACCTGGGGTCTGTTTCAGAAAGGAGGTTCAACAAACCCTCAGTCTAACCCCGGACTGTGGTTTGACTTAGTCTGAGTTAAAATTCGCTGGCTTTTTGGTTCCAGAACAGCTGATCAGAGTTAGTTCAATCAACTCTGAGTAGGTTCAGCCGGAGTTAAGTGCGTGCACGCTGACTATAAAAAGCCAGCATTAATGGAGCCCCAATGCCACGATTCACCATGGCAACGGTAGACAAAAAGAGGTCCTCCTACGTCACACCAGTGGAGCTCGAAATCCTCACATGGACGTTCAGCGTATATGAGCATGTATTAAGAAAAATAAAGTAACACGGCTGCAGCTGCAAAAGAAAGAGAAGCCGCATGGGAAGAAACTGCTGCTCGAGTAAATGCGCAAGTTTGAACTGGTCTATTTATTTAATATTTAATCACGACTGGAAGCGAAAATGTATATTAATTTAGGAGCAATCCAGCGGGAGAAAAACGTACATGGAAGCAGTTAAAAATAAAATACCAGAACATCATTCAAAAGGTTCAGGCAGAACAGGCTCATGGCTGAACCTCACTTCAATCATATTTTAAATATTAAACTAATGAAATATAATTCAGTGGCTGTTTTAATGTGCATTAACTTTATCCCTAACATGATGATGATTTCACATACATTATAATTTATTTAGATTAAACTGAATTGTGTTAGTTTAAAAAATAATAATAATAATTCCAATAACTTACGGCGTCTTATTTGAGTGCTCTCGGCAGTGGCGGTGAAAAATCTAAAAATGATGACTTTGACACAGATTTGTCTTTTGATTTTTTTATCATAATTATAAAAGACTTTTGCAAAGGGGTCAGAGCACGACAAAGACGCAACGTTTTTTTTATTATTATTTGTAACCGCTCAAACACACGCGTGAGACGGGCTGAATGAATGAGGAAGTCGAATGAGGGTTTTATAGTCTAGAGGGAGGAGACAGAGCCAAACTCGGAGGTTCCCGAAGAAAACCTGCTCCCGACCAGGTTAGGTTCACAGACACACTTAACCATAGCAGCCAACTCAGAGTTAAAGTTACCTCTCTTTCTGAAACGGCAAACCCGAGGTTTCCCTCATTTCCCGGGGTTTTTACTAAACCCGCTTTCTGAAACGGACCCCTGAACATCATCAGTGATGTGTTTGTGAATGTGTGGCGAATCCGGCGACCGAGGCAGAAAACAACTGCTGCTGTTCAATAAACACAGAAACAGCTGGCTTACGGAAACCAGTTAGGGTAGTAACCAATAGGGCGATATCACGAGGCGGAACGACTTTGCCCCACCATTCAGCCTCCGTGCGTTTTACACAGAAGACGAAACGTAACAGAGGCGTAATAATCCCGCCTTGAACTGGCAGTTTACAAGGGGCTAGAGGCGTTGTAAATAATATTTGCAAATAATGTAAATGTATGGAAATAATATTTACCTTTGCAGATATAATCACCTTTGCAGCCGAGACTGTTGAGACTCTTCCTCTGGACTGTTGTTGTGTTTCCTTGTTTTATATTTATAGAGATTTATTGATTTATATATATTGTTTATGTAAAGCACATGTTTACCTTTGCAGCAGAGGCTCCGTGTTGAGGCACTTCCTCGGCACCTGTGCTCGCCTTCCTCTTTGGCAGCTCAAACCGGGTTATGTTGTACTCTTTACACCTGATCAGGAAGTCCATGAAGTGGTCCCGGGCGGTCCGGACCGTCTGCAGCCGCTGGTCCCGGCCGATCTGCTTCATGGTCAGGGCTCCGAGCAGGGCGGGGAGCAGCAGGTACTTCAGGTCCGCCGTGGATACCTCCTCCAGATCTTCATTACGACTGAAAAGGTCCAGCTGCTCCACCATCCGGGCTGCCTCCTGCAGCATGATCAGCCCGCGTCTCACCCGCAGCTGGACGCTGCTGGACCCGGGCGGGTCGTTGGAGCTCTCCACCTCTTCGTAGATCTTCCATCCTCCATCTAGCAACTCGCTGAGTTTAGGAGGATTAGACTCTGAGTGGACCGGCTCTCTAAAATCACTGCTGGGCTCACAGGCTGCCATTTTAACACTACTTCCGGGTTCCGTCTTCTTCTTTTGTGCGTTTATGACGCGATTTTTCAAGTCTACTGCCCCCCGCCGGGCAAACATTAGACTCACTTCTAAAGGACCAACAGGTTTTTTTATATGAAATATTTACTGAATGCCATAGTTAAATTATTTCACCGTTATTGTGTGTGAGTACACATAGGAGATGTGCGCACACACACACACACACACACACACACACACACGATAGCGATAAGGTAGATGATATATACATTTGTTTATCCACATGCTGATCTATGCTAACTATAAGAAAAGAAGACAAAACTGAAGAAAATTAAGGCACTTTAATATCAGAAATCAGATATTCTCTCGACACAATATGATAAAAACACAAACATTTAAAGCACTTGGTTTAAACAACAGGAAATTGTTATTTTTCTCATGATGTAAACAAACCTTAAAATCTCTTATAGCTCCATTTTTAGTTTGCAATAAAGAATAAATCTTAAATTTGAAGTGTGAGTATTTATTCTGATACTGTCTTTATTTCAACTAAACACAAACTCACTGCAGACCCTTAACCTCAGGAGGAGAAATCACACATATACTAACCAAAGCCCACATAAAGGACGGTCCCATCACAGCTCATATAGAAGAGCTGATAACAAACACAACGTAATATTCTTTTACTACAACTTGAGTTTCTAATGGAGAACAGATTCTGCCATCATTACACAAACTCTCCTCCCTAATGAATCTCATAGTGTTTAATAATGTTTGTAATAAACCCTGAGAGAGGATGGCTCCGATTTCATGTTATCACGTCACATTTAAGATAAGATAGAACTTTATTAATCCTGAAGGAAATCATAGTATTTGAATTTGAAATCAGAACCTTTTCTGCGTTTAAAACTGTGACTGATTCTGAAGAAGAGTCTTAAGAGTTTGTTTCAGTTTTAAAAAATTATCCTGGTTGTTTAACCTCAGAAACGGGAACCACGACCAGACACCCGTGCTGCCCCTTGATTGACTCTGATTAATCGTCGTAGTGATCACATCGTGTTTATTTTCACCATTGCTCCTGCTTCCTGTTTCCACAGACTCACACATGCTAGTGTAGGTGATCGTGTGATCTGTGTTTCAGGTGTGTTTGTGGACGGGTTATTTCTGAATGAGTGATTAAAGGTGGTGAAGGAGTGAAAACTCAGTGTGATGTTCATGATGTCACACACAGCAGCCTCTAAACTGACCATGTGACATTTTCAGGTTACCTGCAGTGTAATCACAGGTGCAGTTAGCTGAAGTTTAGGTCTGAGGTTTTGCTGCTTCCTGTCAGTTTGATGAGTTCACCGACTCCAGTTTCAGAAGGTGAATCATGAAGTGACGGAACAACACAGTCTGAACCGTGTTTATACTGTGTTTATACGACCTGAACACCCAATAATTACTTAGTTAAACTGAATAATAAACGTCCATAAATTAATATGAAGTTTGGATCTAATGATAGAAAACGACACAATGTTCAATGTTTATGATTAATTCCGTTTTCAGTGCTTCAGTGAGATGGCCAGTCAGCATGTTGCAGACATTTTTTTTTCTAAATTAAACACTTTGTGCGTTTCAGTGACCACACACACGCGCACGCACACGCACACGCACACGCACACGCACACGCACACGCACGCATTTCTGGTCGACAGGTGTAAAGATTCATTCTGCTGAACTGTTCAAACTTTTATCAAATAAAGGACAAGAATATAATAAAGATATAAAATAATAAAGATTTTAATTATTAAAGATTAATTTTTTTGATTTTGGCACAAACTGTTGAAGAGGTGAACAGCTGTTCAGTCTTTGTGAAGGCACAAAGTGTGTGTGTGTGTGTGTGTGTGTGTGTGTGTGAGAGTGTGCACGCTGACACACTTCAGAGGACAAATCATGGCTTATCAAACAGACAGGTTGTCATGGAAACCCTGCCTGTTGAGTGGACTTCATGTCCTGAGGTTCAGACGACTGTGAGGACGCCATCGCTTTAACTCAACAGGAAGCTGAGAGACACAGACAGAGAGAGACTGTCAGCCAATAAGAAACCAGCAATTATCTCAGCCAATCACAGCAGGTTTCAAAGACACACCCACCTGTACGGGTACCCATGATACTTTGCTCTGAAGATGGACAACAGCCAGCTGAAGAAGAGCATCACCAGACCGACACCTGCCACACACATGACTGATGCACGCGCACACACACACACACACACACACACACACACACACACACACACACAGAAATATCTAGCTTCACAGAGGCTTTCAGTCATCGTAAACGTTTCCATCTGCAAAACTATTCAAAAAGTTGACCGGACAGAGGAAACTCTGCAGGGAAACCGAATTAAACTTTTAGCTTCTGAAATAATTTTTTTACCTCTTGGACGTGTAGAACACAGACCATTACTAAGAGTAGATCCTGACCGATCCTGTCAGGAGATTTAAATCATCAGTGAAGTTACACCGCTGTGCCTCGCACCTCATTACCCTGCTGTCTCCACATGGAACACACTCAACGTTTCTGCTGCTGGGGGATCGCTGCAAATATTTAAGCTTCTAAATTTTAAGACAATGTAATGAATATTTTCCTCATTAATGATGCATTATTTTACCAATTACAACCCATCCGATACTAATACTACATTGTATTACCAGGACCGCCTGATCCAGATGACTCGTGGATATAATTGCAATCCATGCATTACAAATACACACACAGCGGCATCTCGCCAAAAATGGGCAATGAGGACAATGAGACGATGTCACGCAGCCAGACATCACGGTTTGTAGCTAGTGAGTCTCTGAGACAATACAGTCAAACAGCTTAAATTGTTTCTATACTCCTTGTTACGGTCATGTTCGGGCACTGTGTGACAATTTTCCAATCACCCTGAAGCGCACCATCTGCAAGTTTAAGACAGATAATGATCTTAATTTAACACTAATTTAAGACTTTTTAAGGAGCCACGGGAACCCTCTATAATGTGCGTGTGCACTCACTCTTCCTCTTTCCGATGTCCAGGTCAGAGGTCGCAGCCTCACACAGCAGCACCATCCCCATGGTAACAGCAGCATCTGACACACAGGTGAAGGGTTATCAACACAGGCACTGTAAGGACACAAAGTAAGGAGGAGGAGGTGGGGTGTGTGTGTATGTGTGTCACTGATGAAGGATACTGAAGAGAAGGACGATGTGAGTCTCAGCCACAAACTGAGCCTGACTGCTGCCGTGGATATAACTCTGAAACACACAGACACAGAGTTTGTTTATTACTATGTTTTTATACAGTATGTCCTCTTTCATTACATGTTAACTAACTGTCTGTGTGCGTGTGCATGTGTGTGTCTCACCACTTGTCCGGTGCTCGGGTTCTTGTGAGCGTATGGAGGTCCTCTGATGTGATTCCACATCTGACCTGAAGTCATGATCAGGACGAAGCACTGACACACACATAGACAACACACAACACAAAACACACACACACGTTTACATCATAGGTAAAACTGTTTGTCTGTATATAAATTTGCGTATTGGTGTGGATACATATGAGTGTATACATGTGAGTAGGGGCGAAAATCGCGACATTTACATGACATTTTCTCAAAAGAAATTCCCGAGGGGGACATGAAAACTACTGCTGTAACACAGAGGGGCCGAGCCTTTATGTTGATATGTTAACAACGTGTTAACGCACATTCCCTTTAACGCCACTAATTTTAACGCGTGATTAGCGCACGCGCGTTCTATTATTCTGACCCTCCGCCCGCCCTATAGTTTGAGAAATCAGGAAGCGATGCAGCCGCAATGTTGTGCATAGCATGCAGAAACAAACCTCCGTGAGCAGAAATAGATAAAGAAAAGGGTCCCAAGCCCTGCTAGATGGTTCTCTGAACAAGACAGAAGTTATTTGTATTTACTGTCGATATAAACCGAGTTACCACCGGCACTGTTTCTGCTACATACATTTTACCGGTCGTTTGCCCGCTCCCCTTGTTGAGGAAGAGCACTGAAACAGTGACAGTAGTCACAGGACATCAGGACGCTCTCTGTCCGCACACAATCATATGCAGTTCTGTAACGCAATGTAAACATTCCTACTGTGCATCTCCGTATGTCCCCATTGTAAATGCATTGACTGTCGCTGTTTATAAAGCTTATAAAAGGTGATGTCATTCGGTAACAATCGATCGTTTTGATCACTTCGTCATTAATAACGTCCCTCACACACACGTGGCACACGTGCTGTGAGAACTTAAGTGCGAGAGAAAATATTGAACTTTTGTGACTTATTTAAACAGACTGCTGATGAAGACAGTCAACACAGCAGACAGAGACAGACAGAAAGAGGGGGCGGGGCCAGCAGCTATGCAGAGAGCAGAGGTTCAGGTGTGTTGGGGGGGACTGAAGCAAAGCAAAGTGATTAGATTAAAGTAGATTGTGAATTAAAACGTGAATTAAGTTGAAGAAGAGAGTATATTTGAATACATACATTAATAAACATACATTTGCATAAAGGAAGCATATCGACACCCTCTTAAAATAATGGCCTATGTAATTTTTTCAAGTTTTTCAGAAAACACAAAAAACTGAACCAAATATTATATTATACACACACACACACATATATATACATATATATATATATACACACATATATATACACATATACACATATATATATATATATATATACATATATATACATATATATATATATACACACATATATATACACATATACACATATATATATATATATATATACATATATATAATCGTCACATAATAACACTGAGTCAGTTAAACTTCAGGGATATCAATCTGTCCATTTAGGAAGCACAAGTGATTGTGAATCAATTTAACCTGCTGTGGTGCAAATTAAAGAGACAACAGGTGCAATGGAGAGGCAAAAGCAAGACAACCCCCAAAAAGGGAATGGTTTTGCATGTGGTGGCCAAAGACAGTTGCTCTCTCCTGATACTTCCTGACTGATTCTTCTTTAGTTTTGTGTTCTGCTAGTGTCCTTGTCACTGTTGGTAGCATGAGTGGTACCTGCAGCCCAATCAGGTTGCACAGATAGTCTAGCTCCTCCAGGATGACACATCCATACGTGCGGTCGCAAGAAGATTTGCCGTTTCTCCCAGCACAGTCTCAAGAGCATGGAGGAGGTACCAGGAGACCGGTACAAGGAGAGCTGGACAGGGCCGTAGAAGGGCATCAACCCAGCAGCAGGACTGATATTGGCTACTTTGTGCGAGGAGGAACAGGAGGAGCACTGCCAGAGCCCTACAAAATGACCTCCAGCAGGCTACTGGCTTGCATGCTTCTGACCAAACTGTCAGAAACAGACTCCATGAGGGTGTCATGAGGGCCCGACATCCTCTAATGGGACCTGTGCTCACAGCCCAGCACCGTGCAGCTCCATTAGCATTTGCCAGAGAACACCAGAATTGGCAGGTCCGCCATCGGCGCCCGTTCTCTTCACAGATGAGAGCAGGTTACACTGAGCACATGTGACAGATGTGAAAGAGTCTGGAGATGTTGTGGTGAACGTTATGCTGCCTGTAACATCATCCAGCATGACCGGTTTGGCCGGAGGCATTTCTTTGGAGGGCCGCACAGACCTCCATGTCATAACCAATGGTACCCTGACTGCTGTTAGATACCGGGATGACATCCCCCAAGCACTTGTTAGACCTTATGGTGGTGCAGTGGGCCCGGGGTTCCTCCTGGTGCAGGACACTGCCCGGCCTCATGTGGCCAGAGTGTGTAGGCAGTTCCTGGATGATGAAGGCATTGATGCCATTGACTGGCCCTCTCGTTCTCCTGACCTAAATCCAATTGAGCACCTATGGGACATTATGTATCGGTGCATCAGACGCCAACCAAGTACCGCCACAGACTGTCCAGGAGCTCACTGATGCCCTGATCCAGGTCTGGGAGGACATCCCCCTGGACACCATCCACAAACTCATCAGGATTATCCCCAGATGTTGTCGGGAGTGCATACGGTCACGCGGGGGCCATACACACTACTGAGTCACATCATGAGTTGCCATGATGACATTCACGCAAGTTGGATCAGCCTGTGATTTCAATTTTTTACTCAGATTTTGAATCCAACCCTCAATGGGCTGATGATTTTGGTTTCCATTGACCGTTGTTACATCATTTTATTCTCAACAAATTATACAATGTCCATCAGTAAAGATTTTCAACTTGATTTAAGTGTTCCCTTAATTTTTTTGAGCAGTGTATATATATTTAATAATAATTTCACTCGAAAAGTTTATGACAATAGATGACTATTGACATACTAATAACAATGTCTGTCAATTATGTAACATAAGAGGAATAAATGACTTAGGCAAATTTTTGAACATGCCTTTGTGACTTAAGCAATTTTAAAGCTTAAACTGTGTCAACAATAAAGCATAACTAACAAACTCACTAAACATAACATAACATAACTAAACATAATGCTGAGGAGGCGTGTGATCCTCACTTCTCCCTCCAGCTCTTCTTTGCTGGGTTCTTGAGTGATGCCTATTAATGTGGCAAACTGTCAAAGAAATTATGACACTCGACGGGCATGACGTGTTTCATTGACTGGAGGTCCTGGAACTTTCTCTCCTTGATTGGCAGAGCACATGAAAACATTCTTATCTATGCTATCGGCAATGATTTGGGCACAAGGGACGTTTTCAAGGGCCCAATTCAACAAGTGTTAGAGAAGTTAACAAAGAAAGAATGGCAATAACTCGAGTTTGGATTAAAACTAATTTCTAAAACTTTTAGATGCTTACATCTAATGTACAGCTATGTACATAAGACCCTAGATTACATAGTTAAAAGGATTTCGTGGATTTGGGTTTACAGGGGCTTTAAGCTACATCAGGGTGGTGTGCATGCACCCCTAGGCGTGCACAAGCTGCCTCTAGACACTGCACGACAGGCATACTATAATACCAGTCACATGATGTTATGATTAGTAATATTATGTTCAAGTGAGATTTTCATTGACTAAAAAACACAAAAGTAAAGAGGGTCCTTTGTAATAGTTATAGTTATACACATCATTTCAAGCTGTTAGATACAGTATATTCAAATCTCTCTTAATTAGATCATGTAACGTGGAAAAAATGAGACAAAAACTGTCGATGAAATATTGTTTGAAAAGACAGAAAAGAGTTAACAGAAAGCCGATCACTTGTAACAGCCACAGATTCTGGAGCCTTTCCACTCTTTGCTAAATGCTAGCTTCATGGACTTAGCTATTTTGCTGACTAAAATGCTGAGTAAAAAGACTGAATAACAATATTTATAGCCTAGCCTATATTATAGTAAACCTCATCACTTACCAATAGGGGACGAGCCCTGAATCATGGAAATAACTTCAGTTGCTAGGCAGATTTTCGGTCTTCTTGAAGCAGCTGCCATCTTGAAAAGCTTGTAAAATTGCCTAAGTCACATTGTCTTTTGACTTAGGCCAAATAAAACGACCTAAGTCACACTCTTGACATAGGCCATTATACTACAGCGGAAGAATCGCACGATCTGTTCAACTGAGGATGTAGGCGATTTTACCAGACGGGGCCAGCATCATGAGGAGATGATTTAGGCAAAACAATATTTTTTGTCAAAAAATGACGTAGGCCATTATTTTAGGAAGGTGTCGATATTTGTCGATTCCCATGTTGATAAGAGGATTAAAAATAGGTAAAAAATAACAGGTAAAAAATGTGAAATTAATTTGCGATTAATCACAAGTTAACTATGGACAACCATGCGATTAATCACGATTAAATATTTTAATCGATTGACAGCCCTAGTTTTCATAAAAACACACATTTTCAGATACATTAATGAGGAGTAGTGTCTGCTGTTTACCTCTCATCTTCTGCTGCTGCTGGTCTCTCTCTCTATTTATCATCTACGTCTCCCTGCCTGCCAGTCTGCCTGCTTGCCTCGCATAAAAGCATGCTGTGTGATCACACAATAATAGTGCGCTAATTAAACAATAGCACCTTCTATCATGATGAAGAGAAACATTCATCATCGTGCGATCACCTGCTCCCTCCTTCCCTCCCCCTATCAGTGCTGCAAGTCTGCATCACAGTTTTTATTATATGATATTATATGATTATGATATATTATATGATTTTACGTCTAATGAACGTCCATTTCAGAGCACTATAAAGCAAATATTTTGATTGACAGCTTTAGTATTAGATAGAAGTGGCACTGAAATGAGACACCAAAATCCTTGCTTGTGATTGGGTCCGATAGATACCGGTCGGTTAGCCAACCCTAATACTGAGTGGTAGAAGTAAAGGAATGACTAACATGTTTTGTTTGAAACACTTTCTGAGGCCAGTCACCAACTAGAGGCTCTGTCTGAGATTCCCACACACGTACTGAATTTGCCGGCTCCCACTGCTCTGCTGACTGTTGGCTGAGTGACGGGAGGGAGTGGATCGAACCATTGTGAGGCAACAGGTGGGGGTGTCCAAAACTTTTGAAACTTCAATACGCTCAATTAAGTGTCTATAATCAACAAATGACCATCAGTATGTGTATAGTGATACTTGGGGGGACAGATAATATTTTCCCCCAGGTTGGGGGGACATGTCCCCGCTGTCCCCCCTCGGATTTCCACCTATATATACAAGTGAATTGTGTGTGTGTGTGTGTGTGTATGTGTGTGTGTATGTGTTACCAGAGAGGAGAAGGCCCACACGTTCCTGTTAAATAGAAACTCCAAGTTGTGTCGGCGCAGGTAGGCGAGTCCTCCGATCACAGCGAGCAGGAAGCCGAGCAGCAGAGGGCCGGCATAGTTTGGAGGACGGATCACTCTGATCTGAGAGAGGAAGCTCTTCATCTTCATCATCATCATCATCATCATCATCATCATCATCAATCTGACTGCTGTCAGGTGAGTCTTACCTGCACATCCGTCCTGTCAGCCACCCAGCGAGCCAGCTGCTCGGCGGCAAAGCCCCGAACTTGCAGCTCGTATGTGTCGGAGCGTCGAGGTTTCCCTTTAGATGGGAAGTGGAGGAAGGTGGGAGCAGAGTTCATGTTCAGCTACACACACACACACACACACACACACACACACACACACACACACACACACACACACACACACACACACACACACACACACACACACACACACACACACACACGGCAGTTAGAATGTTGTCCAACTTGCCAAACTAATACCCTTAATATTTCCTTGGAGAAAAACGGACGGGTTTGCAAGTCTCACGGGAGCGAGGCGGTCGCAATTTTCAGGGTCAGGCGCCGCAGTTGCTCCGACTGCACAACGGCGTGCATGATGAGAAATGACTTGCTCTGGTTTGAGTGAAGCATCTACTGGCTGAAAAAAAGTACACCCTGGACTGGTCGCCAGTCAATCACAAGGCTGTGATGACACATATTATTAATCATTGTTACGTGCCGGCCGTTCTATTTGCTCTCTCTCTACCTCTCTGGTTTTCCCTCTTCCTGTTAGGTAACAGCAGAACACCTGGATCATCCGCGATAGGACCGCCTTCTCATCAGAGGCGGTGGGGGAATAAGAGGAGGTCAGTGGAGAAGAAGGGGGAGAGGTGCTGAATCACACGCCCAGGCGCAGCTCTGGGGGAAATCTTCTTTCCTAAATTACAGTTTTTCTCTTTTTTCCATGCACGAGTTAGCGTGCTGGGTTTTGTTGTTTTAGTTTATTTTAGTTTGGGTTGGCGCTCCCCAGTAGTTTAGTTTTCAATTCTTATTTCGTTAGGTAGAGTTTCTTTTAGGAAGTAAAGGGGGATGGTCTGAGTGCGACGGCCAACTGCATGGCTGGTTCAGTCCTTCCCCATCTTTTTTTCTTTTTGGCCAGGATCTCCAACCCTTTTTTGTTGTTACTCTAATATTTTTCTACTCATCCTATCTTCTCTGTCTGTCGTCATCCTAGTCCATTGCCTTCCTGGACACTCTCCCCTAGTGCTCTGTCTAACCCCTATGTGTCACCTGCCCTCTGTCTCAACAGGGGTCTCATTTATAACCTTTACAGGAATCGGGGCCTGAAAGTGGTGTACTCCACTTCTCATGCAGAAACTGTGATGACAGCAAAATGTGCACCAGTAAGCAAACTGGGAGCCATGTGTACGAATGTTTTGGAGGCAGGGGAGATTGGTGACACAGATGGTGAGATGGTGAAATGAAGCCAGGTTGTATATTGACCCCTTTCACACATTTAATATCACTAATATGGATAGCCTGTTTGTGCTCAGATTTGCTCCTTTTCTGCTCAAAATGTTGTTTGCACTCAAATGTATTGTTGCTTGAACAAATTTCCCACGCTCCAGCTTCAACCCTTCTCCTCTCACTCAGTCCACTTCTGTAAGCTGTTAAACATCCGCTCCCAGATTTCTTCTCTGCTCTTGGATTTTTTTGATGCACCAACCCTTTCAAAATTCCCCAGCCAATAGGACACCAGGTACAGGGGCCAACCAATGACATTATCTCTACCCCATTATCGGTCAGCTTGACTTTTTAAGGCGTCCCATAAAGGCGGTTACTCTTAAACCGTGTTTACTGACTCCCGCCCACCACGGCTTCACCATAAACAACTTTCAGAACAAATGGTCAGTTGTTCATATAGTTTTGTACAATTTTTGTAAAATAGCCACAGAGCACACGAGACTCTCGTCGGTGTGTTGGAGGAGAAAACAAGCTACTGTAAAACCCCAACGAAGAAAAAAGAAGAATGCGCAGGTACTTCGGCTGCAGAGCTGTGACGATGAAGGTTGGACGATTACCAGCCATGCCGGTGGCCGGTACCTGCAGAGCGAGGTGAGAGGACTGGTAATATAAACACACTGCTTCGTACAACTGTAGTACAATGAAGCAAACCAAAAATATGGACATAAGGTGACCACGCCAACAGGGCTGCTAGTTTAGGCATGCTAACTTGTAGTGCTAGCATGCTAGCGTGTAGCCTTCCGCGGCGTGGACCAACAGTAAACATAAACTTGCTGCCAGACTACTTCCACATGGGTGTTGTGTTTTGCTATTGCAGTTGGTAGTGGCTGTAGCTTATAAATGTGAATCTTTAGATAGTTTCACTTAGAAAGTACGCCACAGAAAGTTACAGTAAAGATGGACAGTGCACGAGTGTGTACAAGTAGGTTTCAAGTTTCAACCTTTTGTTCCTCAGACAATGTAAAGGTTTGGTGTGCACAAAATGATAATACACATACAAGAGGTTAATGTAAACACACTTAATGAGTCATTAAACTCTAACTTTCACATTTCCTGTATCTACTTGTGTTCAAATACAAGAGAATCTGCTGTGATTGTCATTATCATGAAATTCACCCTCACCTTAACCATAACAAAATGTGTAGTTTTTAAAAGGTGCTATGTAACTTTCAGAAAATCCTCACTCCTAGCGACACGGTCGGCTGTTGAGGGAACTGCAGTCAACCTTCTTGCACGCGCTCGCACGGACATTCGCACGCATGATCGAGCATCTGGGGTTTTTGCCGAAGACACACGAAACTGATCACGCTCAGTCTCGGAACTCATCCGCTCTGTTTACTTTTCACTGACGAGACGTGTTTATTGTCCGGCATCATGTTGTCCAAAATCAACACTGTTTCTCATCATACCTCAGTTAATATCACTCGGATAGTATTTTGGTAGTTAACTAACTAGCTCTAACATAACTACACTACATGGATCTAGCATTGTGCTTCATAACCAAATGGCAAATTACTCAAGTAGCAGCCAGATCAGCCCCGGGAGTCTGCGCGAGTTAGCTGATGTTATCTACTCAACGGTGTTTTGCTATGTTGCCTAACTGGCAAATCGTCTGCGATAGCATACAAGCTTACTGTAGCTAAGTGCTTGTTGCCAGCTCACAGCTGGCTGGCTAACCTTAGCCTAGGCAGGTAATGCAATGATATTGGCTAATAGAAAACAATCAGTAGTTTTACACATTTGCTTTGTTCTGCTAAATAATTTACTGTTGGCCAAAATCAACACCGTTTGTCATGTTAGCTGGCGAAGTTATTTGTCAAGCTGGTTAACTGACATACACTGTCATGTTATGCATACTTTGGATTAGAACCCAATCGATATTGGATTTTTGGGGCCGATGACGATTCTGATATTAGGGAGTAAAAAAATCTGATATCCATTTAACGGCCGATATATTCACAAATGTTCAAAATGTATCTGAAATTAAAATATTAAAATTCCAAATCTGAAAAGTTATTGTCACATTTGCATGACATACAAAATTCAAATAAAATAGTCACTCTGTAGCAGCTTAAATAGCACTAAAAATGATTTTCTTGTTTTTCCCACCTTCAGATCTTCCCATGTCATGGGAATGAATTGGAATCTTTCAGGTCAGAATCCAGCTGGTGATCACAGCCAGGCTTTTGGTAACTTTCTGTGTGGTGCAATCAACCAAACAGTTGCATAGTGAGCTCCAAATCTTTATCAATAGTGAAAATACTGAAGATAAAAGTCACTAAACACAGACCAGCTCATCTGACAGACTGATACTGTTAATAATAGTAATAAAGTCTTAATGAGCAGGATTTTCTATAATAAATATTCCCTCTTAATCAACATCATAATCCAGGAAAAGTGTGAGCTGGTATCTGTATCTGCAGAGGATCTGCCCTTGGTCTGTTTTTCTCGTCTTATTATTCTGCTCTGTTTGGGACATTTTGGACGCTCTATGGACCAGCTATTGGGGGGCAGAGGTCTGGATCTCAGCCAACAGTCCGCAGGTCGGGACTCAATCAAAACGTAGCATCACGGTGACATGGCTGTCTCTCTGCTCTCTGTCTGTCTGTAACACCGTAACATCGTAACTTTAACAACTTTATGAGATGTGAAAGGGACTTCACGTCTTCCTTTGCCGTTCTGTGAACGAGAACAGTCCGCGTGCGTGCGTGCGTGCCTGTGTGTGTGTGTTTGTGTGTCTCATTGCTGTAAGGAGCTGCAGGTGTGCTGAGGGCGGAGTGGACAGATGCACACACCTGGTAGCAGCGCGACGATGGCTTATTAAAACAAAACCCTGTATCTTCCTGTGGGGTTGTATGGAGGTGTAGACGTGTAAGCTTGTTGTTTAGAGCGTAACTGCTGTGAAACTAGCAGACAATAAAGCTTTAAACTCTTTTATTGGTCGATTCAGTCATGTGACATAGTCAGGTGGCAGCTTAGGGTGTGTCCGAAACCGCATACTATCATACTAATCATACTGATCATACTAACCGTGACATAAAATTGAGTATGTTGTGCGTTCCCATCTCATAGTATGTAATTTTGTGAATGCGAGAAATGCCCGGATGTATACTAGATCGGCTCGGATGTTTGAGTATGAGACGGGAGCCCACTTGTTGTACTCAACCGCCCCAAAATGCATTGCGGCTATTCAGCTTCCACTATGGCGGAGATGGACCGGAGATCAGACCGGACATACGTAAACGATTAAGTCACGCGATACGGATAAGACGGCTCTGAGTATGATGCCGACGTATTCTGACTGGAGAGAAACGGCGTGATCACATCAGTCCCATCCTTGCATCTTTGCACTGGTTGCCCGTTAATTTTAGGATCCAGTTCAAGGTTTTATTAATTGTCTTTAAGTGTTTAAATGGTCTGGCACCGTCTTATTTATCAGAGCTCGTACAGCCTCACAGTACTTCCAGAGCACTTAGGTCGTCAATCCAGCTGCTCCTGGCAGTACCTCGGTCCAGACTCTCTACTTGTGGGGACAGAGCCTCCTCAGTGGTGGCCCCAAAGCTGTGGAACAGCCTACCTTTCCAGGTTAGAGCTGCACAGTCTGTTGAGCACTTTAAAACATTACTGAAAACCCATCTTTTCTCCTTGGCGTTTAGTCTCTGCTAAGCGAGAATTCTTGGCTTCTATTTTTATTTTTATTTTATTATTATTATATTTGTGTATGATTATATTGTATTTGTATTGTATTTTAATAACTGTACAGAACTTTGGTCGACTGAGGTTGTTATAAGGTGCTTTATAAATAAAGCTCGACTTGACTTGACTTGACTAATAGTCAGGTTAGTAGGCAGTATGCAGTACATACTGTTTGAGTATGTAGTAGGCAGTACATTAGAATGTGGTTTCAGACACAGCCTTAGACTTGAATCAGGAAATGCTTATTGCCATGCGGCCAGCCTGCAGTTCCAGTCGCCTTTTTCTTTCCTCCCTTTGTTTGTGCCTGGGAAAGCTTCGCTTGTAACTTCAGCTGCTCTCACAGCATATTATATGCGTTCATAAGTGTTGTTAATTGAATTCTGTCTTGTCAATTTAAAATAAACATATTTGCAAGTGAACATTGCTTATGTTAAAAATAGCCATGAGTGGCGCTCATGTTTTCTATTGTAGTTGTGTATTGATAGCTTCATTGCTTCATTTGTACCAGTACTGTTTAAATATACACTGAACAAAAATATAAACACAACACTTTTGTTTTTGCTCCCATTTTTCATGAGCTGAACTCAAGGATCTAAGACTTTTCCTTTCACTGCATGACTCCGGCATTGTGCTTCGTAACCACACGGCAAATTACGCCGACGAACCAGCAAATCATCACAAGCATTAGCGAACATTAGCCAGGCGGGGCAGGGCGGCTGGAGAGAGCTGGGATGAAGCTCTTGTGTTGTGAGAGAAAAAACGCTGCACCCGGTGAGAGAACGCTGCACGTGGGTTTTGTTTCTATGACAACAATAAGTTGTGGGTCTGTTTTGATCCGCAAAAGCAATCAAAGGTCTCCATGATTCGCATGCCCTGCCGATGTTGACTCTAGTTTTCCCCCTGACATCGATCACAATCCTGTTTGGTCAGACAGGCTTCACTAGATAAAACTTTTGTTTTTTATTCTTGTGTGTGGTTTGTGTTGGTGTTGTTGTGGATGCCGGTCGTTTGTTGGCATTATCCATTTCACAGCTTGTGTATTCTCTTGTTGTAGTGGCGGAAAAAGATGTTTCGGTCCTGAACAATTCGTTCAAAAATAACAAATCTTTTCAGTGAACGGAATGATCCGATCTAATCCATCCATTCTTCCTTTTAGAATTAAATTGCGCCAATTGCCTTTTGGAGGAGGGCTGTATGTATCAAATCAAATGTATCAAATGACCATCCTTGGAATGACCATGACCTGGATGACTGAGAACCTTCACAAACAAAGGAAATAAATATATCTTTTATTATATTCGGACCAATATGGTAATTGACTTTAAGCACCAGAGACTCCACGGTGGCTGCTTCACACACTCTGCCTTCACCTGTCGACTCCACTGGAATATTCTCAGTACCTGCACATAACGACTGTGTAAATGAATTAAGTCTACAAATAAAGCAGTGACTGCTCTCGCAAAATCATGTCATTTAATCAGTCCCAAACACCGTGCAGGCCAAGATCATAACTAAACCAGATATATTAAAAAGCTTGAGTTTCACTGATCAAACTTCACAGACTTCTGCATACATGAGATACAGCGGGGACACTCGTGCACAGTGCTGCTGATGGATTCACTGGCACCCCGGCTGTGTCCTCCAAACAACACATGCTTTCTGAACTCCACCTCAGTCACAAGCAGCTCAATCTGTCCAACAGTTCATTTCCTTCAGCTTCCTCTCAGTTGTTTCCGTAATTCACTGTAAACAACCTCCTTTGACCTTGAGCTGTGAGAGAAAGTCATTACACCTCCTGACAAGCAGAGGGCGCAGTGATTACTTTGACAACATAAGAGCCAGGCTCTCAGTCTTACTGCCAAAATACAGCTGGAGTCAAGAAATGTAACAGCTTCCTCACTCATGGTTACAACTATAAACCCGCAAAAAATTTACCAACATATGTTATGTTATAAACAATCACATTACAAACACTAACAACATATTTTTTTTGCATTTTGGAACATATACTAACAAACTTAACAACTTAAACTACTCAGTCAGCACTAGGCAGTGGGCATGATGGGAAATGAGGAGGTCCCTATCACTGCCAGAGTGCGTGTCACAGCTGAGCAGAGCAGCTGACACAGGAAGGAAAGCATTATCTTTCCCATACAGAACGAAATATTGTGAACAACAAACGTGTTAATCACAGCAATCAGCCAAAGAAAGCTTGCTTTCTGAGCACTGCTGTTTCTACCCTCTGCACATCTAAACTGCGCAGACGAGATTCCGTGTGTACAGTCTGGCTCTCAGTTAGTTTTAAGCTTGATAGTAACGAAGGTACCAGAGCTTTAAGCTTTATTATCTGCTAGTTTCACAGCGGTTACACTCCAAACAACAAGCTTACACGTCTACACCTCCGTACAACCCCACAGGAAGATACAGGACTTTGTTTTAAAAAGCCATCTTCGCGATGCTACCAACTGTGTGTGTCTGTCTACTCCGCCCTCAGCACACCTGCAGCTCCTTATAGCAGCGAGACGCGCACGTGTGCTGTTCTCATTCACAGAACGGCAAATGAAGATGTTTTGTGAAGTCCCTTTCACGTCTCATAAAGATGTTAAAGTTACGATGTTATGGTGCAACAGACAGACACGGAGCAGAGCAGAGAGACAGCCATGTCACCGTGATGCTACGTTTTGATTGAGTCCCACCCTGGGGACTGTTGGCTGAGCGGTCCATAGATCATCCAAAATGCCCCAAACAGAGCAGAATAATAAGACTAGAAACACAGACGAAAGGCAGATTTGGAATTTTATTCTTTTAATTTCAGACATATTTTGAACGTGAATATATCTGTTAATTATAAAGGCTAGTATGAGGCTAGTAGGCTCAATAAAGCGTTATTATCGCATTAACTCATTAATTAAATAACGGCAACAATAATTTTATCGCATATTAACGCAGTTTTCATTTGTCTGTTGCTCACTGGCTTTTATTTTGAAAAAGTCTTTTGCGGCGCTCACAGGAACCGGAAAAAGAAATAATTCGCGGCCAAACAAATATGGAGACGGGTGCGCAACTTTTACATGGACATTTTTATTTTAAAGTTCTTCCAGACGGCGGAGTCGATAAAACCAAGGTTATTTGTAACCACTGCAAAGCTGAATTTTCCAATCACCGGAGTACTTCCAGTTTAAAATATCACCTAAATGCGGTACACACAGTTGATGCCAGCAAATCACTCAACGAAACAAACAGTGGAGGGAGGCTTAGGCAGACTACGTTGGATGCAATGTGTGGGAGACGTATAGATAAAGCAAGGCAAGACAAGCTAACAAATGCCATAGTGACGTGGATCGCTACAGACTGCAGGCCGATTCGGGTTGTGGAAGACGTCGGTCTGAGAGACGTTCTCTGAATCGCAACAAATGACGGCAGGTATGAGACTCCCTCAAGACGCACCATCACAAGAAGAATACACAAGCTCTATGAAAAGGAGAGGTCTGCAAAAGTGACAGCTTTACAACCTGCACCCTATGTTGCTCTCACTGGGGACTACTGGACATCACTAGGTAACGACAATTACCTTGGAATTACAGTACATTACATTGATGAACAGTGGGTGCTGCGTTCACATGCTCTGACTGTAATGAAAACCGAGGAGAGACATTATGCTGAAACGTGCGCAGGACACTTTATTCAAGTTGCTCAGCAGTTGAATAAAGTCACCACACTTATCACAGATAGTGCAAGGAATATGATCGCTGCTGCGAGACATCTACCTTTTGAACATGTCCCCTGCTTAGCGCACACTCTCCAGCGTTCTGTCACAGTATCTCTGCAGAACAGTGTGTTTGACAATGTCCTGGCCAAGTGCAGAAAAGTTGTGGGGCACTTTAAACACAGTCCAGCTAATGCTGCAGAATTAGAGCAACAACAAGTTGCAACAAATTGAACATGGACAAAAGAAGGAGTCGCTTATGCAAGATGTTCCAACCAGATGGAATTAATCTCTGGACATTATAAAAAGCATCCGCCGAAACGAACAGCCACTGAGGGATGTCCTCACCACACACACCAAGATTGCCATGCCAACTACAGCTGAAATGGACAAACTGCAGAGGTTGGAAATGCTACTGGAGCCTTGCAGGTATGTTTTATATCATATTTCTCACTATCCTGTCTAAGTGCATGTTAAAGAGAAACAGTGTGTTTATATGTAAATGCAGCATGAATATGTAGAGGATATTTTTTGTGTATAAGTGAATGGAATTTATTTTGACTGAAGTGGAATAGATTTTCTGTTGCAGGTATTTGAACTTTTGGGAGGACAAAAGTATGTCTCATGCTCTGTGGCTCTGCCTGCATTTTGCCATCTCTCCCGGGTGATGGAGAGCTCAGATGATGACCCTGCCTATGTGGCCAAGTTCAAGTCTACATTCAGAAAAGATCTGGAGACACGCATGGGAATTTCCAACACTCTTATGCACAGAAGTACTTGGCCACACCTGTAACATCCGTTCCCTGTGAAAGGTTGTTTTCTCTTGCTGGTCATATTGTCCAGAAGAAGAGAGCTTCTTTATCATCTGAAAATGTGAAAAATCTTGTGTGTCTTAGTAACTGGCTTGGTGCAGAGGAGTAAAAAAAACGTCAAGTTCTAGGAATTGACAAACTGCACTGAAAGTGTTTTCTGGTTCTTTTTTGACTGAGATTCTGCAAAGGAAATGCAGTATTAACATGGACTTTACAGACTAGTCCCCTGCACAGTAAATCCCAGCCGTGAACTTTTTTTGTGCTTCACCTCACTTTAACAGGGACATTTGGTACTGAACATAGAGTGGTTATGCTGCTCCCTGAACACAGAAAAATGTTTCTGCTGTTACCTCAGAAATTTCCTGTTTTAATGTTATGATTGTGGCTCAAGATTTTGTGGGCAGTTTGTATTTTTTTGTTTTTTTGTAACAAACAGGATAACAATAATGCCCTGGCAATGGCAATAAGCTTTAGTTTTGTATTTTCTTTGATTACATTGTTTAAGTTGACATTTACACTAAATATTTTATTTAACTGCTACTGTATAAACAAAATGTTTATGTTAAAAGTGTTTGCACAACAAATGTTATAGCACTTTAGTTCATATGGCAATACATTTAAAATACAAATTGTGCTATACACTACGTTTGAATTCATTATTGGATTTTGAGTATAACGATGCCATTAATCGCGATTAAAACTTTTAATCGTTGCCCAGCCCTAGTTATATTTAAGTTGTAGTCCTAGCCTGGCGTATTTACAGCCTCTATGCTTTTTCATTCTATTACTTTTTACAGGTTTCTGTCAACAGGGGACTCTTTCAGAACCATTGCTTTTAATTATAGAGCAGGGTTTTGCACAGCTGCTAGGGTTGTGCCTGGAAAAGAACAGCAGAGGATTTTCAGAGGCTGTCAGCATTCCCAAGCTGTGTGGGTGCAATGGATGGGAAACATGTAGTCATCCAGGCCCCTCCCTCCAGTGGCAGCCAGTATTGGAACTACAAAGGTACTTTTTCTATTGTTCTTCTGACTGTGGTGGATGCTCGCTACAGATTTTCGGTAGTGGATGTGGGTGCCTTTGGTAGGAGCAGTGATGGCGGCATCCTGCTGCTTCTGCCTTTGGGAAGGCTCTGTGTCTTGGGACCCTCAACCTCCCTGAAGATCGGCTGTTAGCTGAAGCAGACCATCTTGGACCCCAGTCACGTTTTCGTAGCTGACAAGGCATTCCCACTGCACTGCCACATCATGAGGCCCTACCCTGGACAACATCTTTCGGAGGAGAAAAGAATCTTTAATTTTCGACTGTCCCATGCCAGGAGTATGATGGAATGCTCCTTTGGCATATTGGCAAACCAGTGGAGGCTGTACAGGAGGGTCCTGGAAGTGTCCCCTGAAGTGGCAGAGTGTGTAGAAAAGGCCTGTATGCTACACAACTTTCTTCGATGGGATACAGATGATCGTGATGTCCCCCACACACCATCTACATCAGCAGAGCCACAGAATGCAGTGCAGAACATCCCCAGGGTTGGGAGCAACAACAACTCAAGAGAAGCCACTGCTGTTCGAAATGTCTTCACCAGCTACTTCTCCTCTCCTGAAGGCAGAGTGCCATAGCAGAACAAAATCCTATAAATACAATCACTGAAAACCCACAATTATACAATTAGTAAATAATATTATGTTAATCAATCATTATGTAAATAAAAGTAAATAATTATATTATAATCAATCTATGTATATAATGATAATGTGTAAATAAATATTTATTAGATCTATTTAATCAATGGTGTTTCTTATTTACATTGCAAACATACTATTCATTTTATGACAACATATAGTACAGGGAAAAATGGGAAATTTTTGCAATATAACAAAGTGAAATTTATTTTACAATAACAATAATAATAAAAAAATACTTTTTCAATAATTTTTTCTCTCTGAATGTCCACACATTTTCAGGCAAAATATACATTAAAAAACCAATAGAATACAAATAAAATTTCCTTAAAATTTTTCAAAAATTCAATTGTCAGACCCAAACGCGATTAGATGATTAGAATATTATAAATACATCAATATTTAATATCTTACTGATCCTGAGATGATCCCATCTTTTGATATGGCTGAACTGCTGCCGTTATTTAAGCTGAATGCCTGAATTAACCTCATTTTGTGGGGAAATCATGGGCCCCAATAGAGCCATCACCTCCTCTGACACTTCAGGCTCAGAAGGTCCGTCTTCCCTTTTGTAGCGGGAAGTTGGATGTGAAGGGTCTCTCTTTTAAATGGGGCTCAAGGAAACTTAAAATGGCCATGTATTTCCACTTTTTTTACGCTGCTGGCTGACTTTTTTTGTTCTGCTCCTGACGCCTCTCCTTAGGATATCCGTCTCGTAGGTATTACCACTTTTTTTTTTACATTCCTCAACTGCGCACATTAAAATAAAACCCTTATGAGCTGCATGGCTACATTGCGGGGGAAAATATATTGGTCTCTTACAAAGTATCACAAAGTATCTAGCTACAGCTGTTGGTCTCATTACGATACAATGTATCAGATACCAGCCGTTGTCTAGAGCGGCTAGCAACGGCTAGCAACGGCTACTTAACGTAAATTGTGATTAGAAATACAAAACAAATAAAGACACCCACCCGACATCCCGACAGACGTGGCAACATCTCTCCACGCTTGAGCCTTTTTATTAATATCATGATAACTAATTAATGAGAGGTCAAAAATGACAGGGTTGTCAGTGACCGCCAGGATTAGTTTCTCCTCCGCCATTGTTGTTGACAAAGCGGATATTGTAAGTCCCGCCTCTTCTTGATTTTGATTGTTGGATGAGAGAAGTGACATTGACGAGCGCGGCGGTGTTCCAAAAGTTAAACTGTTTTCAACTGAGAGCGCTGAGACCTCAGCAACAAAAACAGCAGATGCCAAGGGCATCTGCGCTGAGGAAACTGAACACTGAAAATGCTGAACTGCATTGGTTTTGAATAGAAAAAAGGCGCTGCCTGCATAAAAAATGGCGTTAATGGACACGGAGCCTAATACCTTCAATAAACACAATTTTAACTACAATGTATATACACTGCTCAAGAAAATAAAGGGAACAGTTAAACAACAAATTCCTCAAGACAATTCAGAGTGCTCCTCCTGTTCCTCCTTGCACAAAGGAGCAGATAGCAGTTCTGCTGCTGGGTTGTTGTCCTCCTACGGCCCCCTCCACGACTCCTGGTGTACTGGCCTGTGTCCTGGTATCTCCTCCATGCTCTTGACACCGTGCTGGGAGACACAGCAAACGTTCTTGCCACAGCGCACATTGATGTGCCATCCTGGACGAGCTTCACTACCTGAGCAACTTCTGTGGGTTGCAGACACCGCCTGATGCTACCTCTAGTGGTGAGGGCACTGGCAAAATGCAAAAGTGACCAAAAATCAGCCAGAAAGGATGAGGACAGGGAAATGGTCTGTGGCCACCACCTGCAGAAACATTCCTTTATAGGGGTTGTTTCGCTAATTGCGTCTCATTTCCACCTGTTGTATGTTCCATTTGCACAACAGCAGGTGAAATTGATTCACAATCAGAGTTGCTTCCTAACTGGACAGGTTGATATCCCAGAAGTGTGATTGACTTGGAGTTACATTGTAATGATTATGTGTACCCTTTATTTTTTTGAGCAGTGTATATATATTTGCCTGTATATCGATATCAGGATTTTCTTACTCCCAAATATTGGAATCAGCATCGGCCCCAAAAATCCAGTATCAGTCGGGCTCTACTGAATTACTTTGGGTGCACCCATTCCTGGATTTTCTCCGTACGTACAGTTTTAGTCTGGATTCTACTCTTTTATAAATGAGACCCCTGCTCGCAGTTTCTCACTTTCTTTCATGTTGATGAACAGGTGGAGTCTCTTAGAAACTAAAGCATCATGGGAACAGGAACAGGAAGTATTCTCACCATCTGGAAGACGTCAGATCCTTCATCGAAGTCGACAGATGCAAAAAAGACTCTGTTGGTGAAGACAGAGGAATATCTCCAGGAATTAGCCAGTACCTGGAACTCCTCGTCAGCCTGTCTGAAATCAAAACAAGCATTAAAGTAATATTATTATTCAAAGCTAACGTGTGCTTATTGTTACCTGCAGACTCCACACTGTCTCTGCGTTTACAGGTGTGCTGACTGTTACCTGCAGACTCCACACTTTCTCTGTGCTAACAGGTGTGCTGATTGATACCTACAGACTACACTGTAGGCCTTTCTCATTTCTCTATTTTGTGCCTCCTCGTCTCCTCGCTCCTCCTGCCTGTAACCCGGAAATCAATCTCAGCACGCCATCTTGAAGGATGTCGCAATTCATAAAATGTATCTCCAGGAGAGAGGATCGAGGATCGAGGAGGCTTGCCGGAGGAGCTATGAGCGAGGATACACCGGTGTATCCTTTGCGGAAGTCTTTTCAGCACCGTGACGTAAAAAGAGGAGTGAAACACAGCTGGAATATACAAACCACGGCGCCTTTTGCTGCATATCTCTGCTCCTGGGACACCTGTTCCATCTGACTGGTATTCTCTGCGGCGTGTCTCACATTTAACAGAGTGGACACCAGACTAACCCACAGCATGTCCACATGTTGCTATTTCTTCATCAAAACCAGAAGACAAATTGTCTCCTACAAAATAAGGACTGGTGTAGGTGTGGACTTCCACAGCCTGATGTTCATGTTTTGACTGTTTTTGAGCAGAAACAAACATAACATTTTCGCGCGAGGCACAGCAAGTAACTCAATAATTATTTAAATCTGCAGATACGCCATCAGGTCCGGACAGGATCTCGTGTTTATTAAAGTTCTGTGTGCTGACCATCAGAGAAAGGTCAGCTGTAAATATTTATTTAATTATCGTTGCCGCTGGATCACACGGCTGTATGCTCACGAGCGTGCATAAAATGCACTGGACAGCTAATATCTGTGGGCATGATTGTTGGTGCCATGTAGTTATGCTTGAGAGTTTTAATAAATGTAACTCTTATTTGTGTGAGTGTGTGTGTTAAATTAAAAAATAAACGTCTATGACATCCGTACATTCGCGAGACATTATGTCACGTTGTGAAGTGAATTAAAGGTAACTTGTCATAAACACTGTTCTGCTGACAGAGATCATAAAAAACAGCAGGCTGTAACAAAACAGACAGA
Organism: Semicossyphus pulcher; assembly: GCF_022749685.1. Taxonomy (NCBI): domain Eukaryota; kingdom Metazoa; phylum Chordata; class Actinopteri; order Labriformes; family Labridae; genus Semicossyphus; species Semicossyphus pulcher. Next base: position 36,185,141 of record NW_027211693.1, on the reverse strand, counting down.
TGATGCAGCTGTGCCACACATCACATTTAAATGACGGCTCTGAAGCAGTGATGTCTCATGTTGTTAAATGTCTGTTGCCTCGAGTCCTCTCTCCTCGTGTTTCTTCCTCGCCTCCTCCGCTCGCATCTCCGGTGGGAGGGACTAAGACACGAGGAGAGGAGTCGAGGAAAGGACTCGAGGAGGTACAAACTGAGAAATGAGAAGAGCCTACTGTCTCTGCGCTAACAGGTGTGCTGATTGTTACCTACAGACTCCACACAGGTGCTGATTCATTGCTACATGCTATATACTACATACTGCATGCTATATAATACATACTACATACTATATACTACATACTATGCTATATACTACATACTACATGCTATACTGCATACTACATACTACATGCTATATACTACATACTACATGCTATATCATACATACTACATAATACATGCTATATAATACATGCTATATAATACATACTACATGCTATATAATATATACTACATACTACATGCTATATACTACATACTACATACTATACTGCATTGGGCGGTAGTCTGTAGTATGGAGGAGCTTTTCAAATTAATTTTGCAGTATGTTACACCAGGTGGAATACAAACAATAACACCGCTTCTTTAGCTATAGCGCCCCCTTCTGCTAGAATGCTGCTGCTGTCCGTCATTTAACTGTGGCTGTGACGTTCCAGCGCTTTGCATTGTGGGATACAGTAGGCGAGGTAGACTGGTCCGGTGCATACTGGAGATTTTCTCCGAATCAGTATGACATCCAGGTAATTATGGCACATTTTGCTTTTGTTCGCATACTACATACTACATTTCGGCCAAATCAGTACGTACTGCTAGGATACTGTCTCTGAGCTGACATCTGTACTGATTGTTACCTGCAGACTCCACACTGTCTCTGCGGCTGCAGCGCAGTGAACATGATGACCACAGAGTAGTTCCTGGGCGGAGCCTTCACAAAGCGTCTGAACTTATCTCCATTCATCCTGATGACCGAACGCTTTGAGGCCCAGTCCATCATCTGAGACACCTTCTCTGACAGCAGAGTCTGCACACACACACACACACACACACACACACACACACACACACACACACACACACACACACACACATAAACACACACACAATCCTGGCTGCTAATGTGAGGTGCAGAAAGAGGAAGTATCATGGATACCATGCACAACAGAGCCAAGACCATAGAAATTAAACCATGTGACGTGTGATAAAGAACGTTATATTTAAGTGAAGTTCAATCCTCAGACTTGATTCCTCCCTCAGGTGGATTTCAGGTGACACTTCACTGTTTAAGATGTTTACTGTCAAACACTATAAACGATTTATATCGATGCAAACTGATTATGAAACCAAACCTTTTGTTAGTTTGAAAATCAAACAGCTACTACAGGCATGATTTAAACATGATGAATAAAGTTTCTTCCAGTGAAGAAGAGGAGCTCTGACAGGAAGAGCAGGTCTGTTCACCTGGATCAGTCCTGTAGTTTGTGTATAAAGAGCTCTTATCTGAACGGCTGTCTGCTGCTAACTGGTTCAACTGGTGTTGCTGGACTACAGACAGCAGCTTTAATAAACAGTATTACTGTGGTGTATTAACGTTCTCACAGTCAGACATTAAATCATTTAAGTTGTTGGTACAACTCGGTCACAGGGAAACTGGTTAGCTAGTTTCTGTTAGCTTAGCTTCCAGACTGGCACGGATCATAGTGAACTTTAAAAACGTCACTAAAACGTCCCCATAGTTTATAAAAGTCTGAAAGCCGCCGTCAGTAAGATAAAAACTTTGTACCTCTTTCTTCTTCTGTGCTTCAGCGACTTCCTGCTGCAAAATAAAGATGAGAAACAGCGAAATATAAAGTTTTACAAACATTCTGCTAACACTGCTAACACCAATGTAGACTCCTGTCAGCCGCTGATCTTCTTCTTCTTCTTTGGTTTTTATTGGCGGTTGGCAACCGACTTAAGGTGCATTACCGCCACCTACTGGACTGGAGTGTGGAGCAGTAGATTGGCAGAAAAATAAAACAAAGAAAAAATAAAATCCAAAAATAAATAAAAAATAATAATTATTAACCAAAAAATAGAATATAAACAAAACAGAATAGAAACGAGGAAACTAAATCCTCTCCATCAACTTTGTTTCTTTTAACTATGTCATTAACTGAACGGTTATTCTGTTTAATTCCGTTCTGAGTAGGCTCTCTATATTAAAGCATACCTTGGCTTTCTCTGCTGCCGTTATCAGTGCCCTCCTTTCCTCCTCGTACGCTCTACACTCCAACAAAACATGTTTGACTGATTCAGACTGACCACAGTGGTCACAATTGCCGTTAGGGTGTTTACCTATTTTATGTAGTGTGTTGTTCAGTCCTGTGTGCACTATCCTGAGTCTTGTGATGACTGCCTCTTCCCTCCAGTTCCTGCCCTTCCTTCTTACCACCCCAACTTGTTTTTGTATATTATAAAGGTGTCTTCCTGTATCTTGAAAGTCCCAGTATTCTTGCCATACTTTTCCAACATGTTTCCTAATTATTGATTTACCCTCTGCCCTACTTAACGGAATTTCTATGTCTACAGTGTGTGATTTAAGTGTTTGTTTGGCCAGAATATCTACCGCTTCATTTCCCTCTATTCCTACATGGGCAGGAACCCAAATAAAGCAGACAGTCAAACCCCTCTTGTGTATTCTGTATAGTGTATTATGTATTTCGATTATAAGATCTTGTCTGCATGATTTCATGGTTTTGATGCTTGTGAGTGCTGCCCAACTGTCTGATGCTATTACTGTATTCCTGTAGTTATTTCCTTCTATCCACTCCAAACCTAATTTGATAGCTCAAAGCTCAACTGCATACACTGATAACTGATCTGTGGTCCTTTTCTTAATGTGTACTTTGTATTGTGGAATGTAGACTGCAGCTCCTGTTCGTCCAGTATCAGGGTCTTTTGACCCATCGGTGAAAATCATTGTGTTATCTGAGAAGTGTTTTTCCAGATAATTTTCAGCTACCCTCCCGGGAGAGACTTGCTTATTCTTTTTCAGCTGTTGTTGTATTTCAAAATTTACTGATGGTTCTATAAATAACCAGGGGGGAGTATGTGAGTATGGGACTGTCGGACTGAATTGTATTTGAGCCAAACCTGCTTGCTCTGCTTTTATATTTCCTATCCAGCCAAAACTTGTAAAATTAGAGTCATTATGCTCCCAGCATTCCTCCAGGATGGCTTTAGCTGGTGTGATTTATCATGCCCTTGAAGATTTACCCAATACGCTAACAGAAGTTTAATTCTTCTGATCCTTAACGGTTGTTCACCCATTTCTACTTGAATGGCTGCTACTGGAGAGGATTTAAAAGCTCCACTGCATATCCTTAGTCCCTGTGCCTGCTGCACATCCAGTTTCCTACGATGGCTTTCTGCTGCTGATAAATACCCTATACATCCATAATCTAATGTTGCTCTCATAATGGCCTGATATATGTTCAGCAGTGATGTTCTGGTTGCTCCCCAGTCTCTACCTGACAGGCATCTTAAGAGATTGTTGACCTTTTTGCACTTATCCCTTACTGTTTCTAAATGATGCCTCCACGTCAGCTTTTCATCCATCCACATTCCTAACAACCTTACCTTGTTTGCCCATATAATTTCAGGGAAATATCTTGTGTCGTCTAAAAAAACATATGCCTTGTGTTTTTGTAACTGATAGCTTAAAGCCCCATTCCTTTGCCCACTGCTCCACCTTCACAATTTCTGCCTGCAGTTTCTTCTGTATATATTCCTTATTCCTCCCTCTTATCCATAAAGCTCCATCGTCAGTATACAATGACTTCCCTATGCCTCTCTCAACATTCTCAAAAATATCATTAATCATAATGTTAAACAGAACCGGACTGCAGACACTTCCCTGAGGTGTTCCATTCTCCACTTGATAACTTTTTGAATACTCTGTACCGTCAGCCTCTGATTGGTCAGCTCTCAGCTAATCACTGTGCTAACGACCAACTACGACAACCCCTTCTTCTTCTTCTATGAGTTTTAATGGCGGTTGGCAAACCAGCTTAAAGGTGCATTACCGCCACCTACTGGACTGGAGTGTGCTTCTTCTTCTTCTTCATCTTCTTCTTCTGCTGCTGCGTCTCCTTCTTCTTCTCTCGGCCACAAACAATTTTAAGGTGCATACCGCCACCTACTGTACAAGAGTGTGTAACATCATTTCAATATACTAGCTTCTTATATTCTACCTATCAAATGTGTGACATTTAAGAAATTAAAGAGTGCCCTCCTGGTGGCTCGTATCCCCTCTCCCTCTCCTTCTGTTCCTAGTATCCCCTTCAGACTCCACTCATGTTCCATCTTTCTGACTTCATCATACAACCTTCTCTTTCCACGTCATACATGGTGCATGTCAATAATACATGTTCCACATTTTCTTTAACTCCACAGTTTATACACTTGTCACTGTGTAATTGTCAGAAGACTTTTGATATTTTAAAGACACTACTTTTTATTTAAACACTAAAAGGACTAAAATCAACTGGACTCTGGACTCCCCTGGCCTGTTCAAGGTTATACGTATGTTCTGTAGCATATACATTGTAATGCCATTTAATCCTGTGTGATGACAACCCCTTCTTCTTCTTCTTGTCTTATAATGGTTTTATAGCTGGTCGGTGCTTGTCCACCGGTTCTCTGTGACAGTGGGTCGACTTCCGATCAGTGGATAAGTTGTTCGATCCCTCTTGGTCTCTACACTGATCTCCAAACTGCTCCTGAAGGCAGAGCTGTCATTGTGTGAGTGTGTGTGAAGGGCTTAATGTGTTAGTGAAAGGGTGAATGTGTGTGTGAAAAGGGTGAATGTGAGTGTGAAGACCCTTTCAGTGAGAAGAAGATGTTGGTCGACCTGGAAAGGATGTAGAAACATAAAAATGTGATCAAAGTCTTTCAGGTTGTAAAAATATGGTTTTATCAGGCTTAATGTCGTTTACAACAAAGAAAAAACATTAATGAACACGTATTTCTGTATTTCTGTGTGGACAGACAGTGTCAGATTTAAAATATTTAGGGTTACAACAAACAAGTTTGAACCTTTAGGAGGAATCTGTGAGGTGATAGCTGTTGATGATGATCATATATATAAATATATAAACCCATCAAACAAACATGACTCAGGTTCACAGCTTCATGGCTGTAAAAGACTTTAGGAACCGCTTAATGATGATCAATAATGTCCTGATCAGGCTGATCATCATGTACAGTATGATAATCAGAGGGATGAGACCCACACAACACAACAGAACACAGCACAGCACAGCACACTGTCAATGTAGAGTTGAGTTGTCTTCTTTTCTTCTGCTAAACTGCTGTCCACACTCCAGTCCAGCAGGCGGCGGTAATGTACCTATAAGAGTGTGTCCGCCGCCATTCTCTCGTTCAAACTCAAAGAAGAAGCAGCAGCAGCAGCAGCAGCACAGCAGCAGCAGCAGAAGAAGAAGAAGAAGAAGAAGAAGTGTAGTTTATTTGTTTATTTCAGAGGAGAAACTGCTCAGCGGGTCTGACAGACAATCTCAGGTATGTTAGCAACATGCTAACGGCTGTGTATAGATATAAACAGCGTGTATGTTTCTTCTGTGGTTATGTCTTTGTAAACATGTTAGCTGCAGCTATGCTAAAAGGTAAGCTAGCTGTGACAAAGAGCAAGTTGAACTTTTCTACACGTTAAACTGACAGGTGTGAGTTATAAAGCTTCTTCAGGTGTGATGTGAGCTCTCACACAGTAAATAAACTGTAACTGTCCCTAAACACATGAGCTGTTAGCTAACACGTGGCTAACGCTGTGTGTGTTTGTGTGTGTTCACAGACTCACACCTAACATTACAGTAAATGTTTTTAGTGTTTTCTGTCACAGCTGCTCACTTCCTTTAAACTTAAATCTTAATCTGCTGAGTCACTTGACTGTTGATAGCTAAACACACCATACTTTAGCTGAGTAACGTTAGCTCTGTTTACAAACTGTTGTTACCACGTGACCAGCTACTGTAACATTAGATGCGCATACACAGTCTGTGTGCATGTGTGTATCCTCTGTTCTTGCTGACGAGATGTCTTTTAACATATGTTGACTGAATTGTAGCTATGCTACATCTCACACACTTCCTGTTTAATGATTGTGCACATAGACAACTCTACAGATTTAAATGTGATACAACAGATGATCATGTGATCATTTATTACCACATACAGCTGCTGAGAGAAGAACACCTCAGTCTAAAGTCCTGCAGCCCCGAGCTCCAGCCTTTATTACATCACTATGATGTCAGCAGGGTTATCTCCTCAGAGTCTTTTGGTGCGTTCCATTTAACTCGGAAGTCGGAATTCGGAACTGGGAATGACGTCACACCCGAGTTGAGCTTTAGCTCTAGCCAGGTTAGCCATTGTTAGCAATACCAGTGGATTACAACGCATTATGCAGTATTTTGGGCATACAAACACCATAACAACATGTCCACTGATGCACGGAGATATGACGTCGGGGTCGGTGAGGTTACTCCGACTTTCGGAGTCGGAAATCTGACTTCACGGGGTATTCCAGTTGAAATTTCCAACTGGTAACTCGGAAATTTCGACTTCTGAGTATAAACGGAACGCACCATTTCTCCGGACTGAAACTGACCTGGGGTCTGATTCAGAAAGCGGGTTTAGTGAACACCCTCGGTTTGTTAACCCTGAAATGAGGGAAACCTCGGGTTTGCCGTTTCAGAAAGAGAGGTAACTTTAACTCTGAGTTGGTTACTATGGTAACTGTGTCTGTGAACCTATCCAGGTCGGGAGCAGGTTTTCTTCAGGAACCTCCGAGTTTGGCTCTGTCTCCTCCCTCTGGACTATAAAACCCTCATTCGACTTCCTCATTCATTCAGCCCGTATCACACGTGTTTGAGCGGTTAGTCTCTGTGGTGTTTTGACCCCTTTGCAAAAGTCTTTTATAATTGTAATAAAATAATCAAAAGACAAATCTTCGTGGTATTGGGGCTCCATTAATGCTGGCTTTTTATAGTCAGCGTGCACGCACTTAACTCCGGCTGAACCTCCTCAGGGTTGATTAAACTAACGCCGGGGACACACCGGCTGCCGAAGCGCTGCGAAGCGCCGCGCAACGAAAATCGTGCGCAAGCCGGAGCACTTCCGTTCACACCAGAAGCGCATTTCTCCGTGCCGGTCGACAAGCGCCTCTGCTCCTCAGCTGTCGTTTACTCATATTTGGAGCTGTTTTTTAATCATGCTCTCTCTCTCTTGCTCTCTCTCTGTTTGCGTGTGTGTTTTGACACCCCGCTCGCACCCCCTATAGCCAGTCCACTTTGTGTCTCTCTCTTTCTTGTGTGTGTGTGTGTGCGTGTGTGCATGTGTCTGTGTCTGTGTCTATGTCCGTGTGTGTGTGTGTGTGTCTGTGTGTATCTTCATCTCTCTCGCGCTCTGTTTAGATACTGACAAATTTATAAAAGCACACAAATATAACATCGCATTCGTCAATCGCGGTGTTTTATTTTGAAAATTGTTTTAATTTTGAAAATTGACCGGATTCTCTCGTTGTTTCATGTGTGACTTCCTGCCAGGACTGACGCGATCGCTCGCGGCTCGTGCAAAAAATAGACCAGGCGCCACAACGATCGCTGCAGGGCGCGAGCTGGCCGCGGAGGTGCGTGCCGCGACGCGTCTGGTGTGAACGACACAATCGGTTAACATGAGCGCTGAAAGGAAACAGCCTCTGCTCCACAGCTATTCGCGGCGCTTCGGCGTCCGGTGTGTTCGCGGCGTAACTCAGATCAGCTGTTCTGAAACCAAAAAGCGACTTTCAGGTCAGGGTCAAACCACAGTCCAGGGTTAGACTGAGGGTTTGTAGAGAAATATAGTATGATGACATAGTTTAACCTTATACCATCAGCAACCACCAAATAATATAACAATATAATGAAATCTACCACAATACGAGATAATATAATATGATATAGTTTATGTAATGTGATATAATGTACAATATAGTATTGTCTGTTATGATAATGAGTATTATGATAATTAATCAAAATGTTAGCAATGAGGGGCCCAGCCCCTAAGGGCACAACCTGAAGCCCCGACAGGAGAAAGGCAGGACAGGTCAGCGAGGGACGTTATTAATGACGAAGCGATTAAAACGATCGATCGTTACCGAATGACATCTGCACCTTTTATAAGCTTTATAAACAGCAGTCAGTCAATGCATTTACAATGGGGACACACGGAGATGCACAGTAGGAATGTTCATATTGCGTTACAGAACTGCATATGATTGTGTGCGGACAGAGAGCGTCCTGATGTCCTGTGACTCCTGTCACTGTTTCAGTGCTCTTCCTCAACAAGGAGAGCGGGCAAACGACCGGCAAAATGTATGTAGCGGAAACAGTGCCGGTGGTAACTCCGTTCACATCGACAGTAAAAACAAATAACTTCTGTCTTGTCCAGAGAACCATCTAGCAGGGCTTTGAGGCTGAACTTGACATTTTTCCCTTTTCTTTATCCATTTCTGCTCACGGGGGTTTGTTTCTGCCACTTAAAATAATTAGTGGCGTTACAGGGAATCTGCGTTAACGCGTTAATTTTGACAGCCCTAATAGATTTAGATACTTTGAACTGAATCAGGCCATGCCTGGCACATATTAATGACGATTGTATTCTGACCACTCAACATGTGTCAGCTGTACATTTAGATCAGCCTGCAATGCCTCCCTCAGTGCCTCCCGAGATGTTGTCTGCATAGATCAAAGTTTTAAGTATATAACAGAAATTGTGCCTCTAAGAGATGGGTGTCTATAGGCTGCTGTTCAGGTTGAGCAGGAAATGGTTTCAAGCCCAGTCCCGGACCTGTGAATATTTAAAAAAAAATGCGAACATAGTAAATCAAATTTAGCTTTGTGTTGGTTAAATGAGGCAAAAATATTTGCTATATACAAATGATTAAATGAAACAACGCCCTTCTCATGCCAAACCTGGAAGGAGTCATTATAAATTGAGGGGGAAACTGATGATTAGATGTAACCGGGGCGAGCCGGCCTGCCAGCCAAAGTGTTTCTGCACATTTAATGTTCGTTGCTGTGTAATGGCCATTGCCGAATATGACGGTGCTGGAAGAGATGTTGGTCGGCAGCTATCAGCCTCTATCTGCACCCAGGCAGGGGTCCCGTCATCAGTGTAAGTTTGAAGCCAGTATGCCAGAGCTCTTAGGTTACCAGCCCAATAATATAATAGAAAATGTGGTAATGCCATACCACCCAGTAATCTAGGCCTTTGTAGAAAGTCTCAGCAGATTTGAGGTGGTTTCTTATTCCAAATAAAATCAGAGATAATCTTATTAAGAAGAGAAAAGTAAGATTTGTTAATAAATACTGGTATAGTTTGGAACAAATCTAAAAATGACAGAGGAAGCACGGACCATTTGTCTTTTGGTGCGCTCTAAAGGAGGAGCGAAATGAAGCTTAAAAAGATCTGAGATCTTTCTACGACTACACCCAGATAAGTAAAGCCGTCAGGAGTCACTTTAAAGGGTCAAGAATCAAAACAGTGTGATAGTGCTGCGGCATTGACAGGAAAGAGCTCACGCTTTATTTATCTTGTATCCAGAGAGGAACAATGCAAGGCAAAGTATTCTGGGGGTCAGATATGTATAACACTGAATCGTTAGCATACAATGATAGGTGATGTTCCACCTCTTGACATGCCACGTATCTCAGGTAAAGATCTTAATGCAACTGCAAGTGGCTCAAAAGCTCTTGCAAACAGGAGGGGTGACATAGGGCAGACTTGCCTTGTGCCACGCTTTAACGGGAAATACTGGTAATTAGTATTATTAGTGCAGACTGAGGACATAGGAGTGTGATATAGCAATTTCACAAATGTTATGAATTCAGAACCAAATCAAAACCTCTCCAGACTTTGAAAGAGGTAACCCCACACAACTCTGTCAAACGCTTTTTCAGCGTCCAGAAAGATAACTGCCTCAGGTAACAGTTGACGAGAGTCTGGGGAACATATTATATTTTATAAAACCTGTCTGGTCCGGTGAAATAATGAACGGGAGGGTGGACTGTAGACGATGAACCAGGACTTTAGCCAGAAGTTTACAGTCAACGTTGAGAAGGGATTTTGGGTCTATAAGATATGCAGTTTAACGGATCCTTAGCCTTTTTTAGTAAAACAGAAACGGAAGCCTGACAGAGAGTTGGTGAAAGGTGGCCCAAACAAAGACAATAAAAGATTCCTCATAAACAGACATTAAGATTGGCAGCAACTTGTCACTAAATTTCTCTAAAAATTCAACAGTATATCCATCTGGTCCTGGCGCCTTTGCATTTTGCACATCATAAAGGCCTAAGCGGTTCTTCGAGTTGTTCCATAAATGCTTTACTTATTTGAGAAAATGAGATCAAGACTAGCAGGGTCGTGTACCACTTCAGAAGTATAGAGCGTGGAATAAAATCTTTTAAACTCATTATTGATCTCCTGCTCATCATGACAAATTCAACCGTCATATTTACGGATGCTCGTAATCACAGTTGATGCAGTAGATTGTCATATCTGATGGGCTAGAACCCTACCAGTTTTTTCAGAGTGTTCAGACAGACTAGAGCGAGACTGTAGAAGCAGCTGTTGGATATGATTGGTAGTCATCAAGTCATCATGCCATCCCAAGATGCACAAGAGATCTCACCTCAAAACAGCTTTGAGGGATTCCCAGAGAGTGGATTTACTGACATCGGGTGTATTGTTCATGGACAGGAAAATGTCAATTTGTGTATTGATACGGTTAACAAAAGCCTCATCAGCAAGCAAGACATTGTGAAACGCCAGGAATGCCGAGTAGTTTTCTTTTGAAAGGATATTTGCAATACTACAGGTCCATGGTCTGAGATGACAACTCCCTCATATCTGCGATCTCTAACCGAAGTCAACAACTGACTATCAATTAGAAAATAATCAATATGGGAATACGAACGAAGTACAGGAGCGAAAAACCAGTAATGCTTAATGAATTAGTATAGAGAGCGTCAAGGATTGGACATATGAAATATCTGTAAAAAATGTATTAATACATTTTGCTGCTTTCGTTAAGTTGTTGGGAGTGTTTGAGGAGCGGTCTAATACAGGGTGTAACACAGTTAAAAGCCCCCCTCTAAAACAAGCCTGCGGGTATTTAAATTGGGTAGTGAAGATAAAAATGTTTTCATAAACTGTGCATCATCCCGATTAGGAGCATAAACATCGGCCAATACTAACGGTACGTTGTACAGTGTACCTTTGACAACTACTGATCTTCCTAGATGGTCTGTATTAACATTTTGCATTATAAAGGGTGTGTTTTTATTTATAAGAATAGCAGCTCCTCTTGACTTATCCTGATAATGTGATTGATACAGTTGCCCCACCCATCCCTTATGTAATCTGTTGTGGTCAGAGTTTTTAAGATGGGTTTCTTGAAGGAATGCAATATCAGCATCCAAATTTCTTAGGTGAGACAGAAGTCTGTTGCTTTTGATTATGTGATTAACACCCTTGACGTTCCAGCTTTTATGTGAGAGGGGAGTAGAGAGTGGGGGAGGACATGCACCAAATGATCGGCAGACTGGAAGTTGAGCCTGCGATCAGTCGTTGAGGACTGTAGCCTCTATACATGGGGTGCCTGCTCCACCAACTGAGCTAAACCAGTACCCACCAGCTTATATTGTTAACTGTAACATTATCATCATCCTTACTTCTGTTAAGTTATAAATTAGACATGGTCTTTATAGGTTAACAGGAGATTCTTTGTAGTAAAGCAGCCAGAGTATAACCCACAGTATCATACTCACAAAGACACATAAAAATTATAAGAAAACAAAAATATGCAAAAGAAAAAAGAGGAAAGAGGCTTTCCCAAACCCGCCCACAAATCACCTCCCCCCATATTAAAGGTAACAAAAAACCCTGAAGACACTTGTTACTTTTACATTGCACTGCCATACGCAGAGAAAACCAACAAAACACTGCTACTTATTGTATTATGGTAAATGGACTGTACTTGTATAGCGCGAAAAAAAAAAAAAAAATTAATTAATAAAATGAAAATAAAAAGGAATAATGATAATAAACCACAAAGAGGAAGTACATAAATAAACACCAAAAACAAAAAAGATATATCTATCTATATACACATACCCATACACACACACACACACATACACATACAGTATATACATATAAATTTACTTACATACGTAGACCCATACACACACTGCATGTACATGCATACACACACACACATAACTGCATATACACACACACATTCAAAATAAATAAATAAACGAAAATTAGATGATTATATAATAGTTCCACTAAGGTAATTTAACTTACAGCAACATTAACATTACTGCCAAATAAGAACAACAAAAAAAAACCAAGAACAAACAAACAAACCAACAAAAATACATATCAAAATGTTTCAGGAAATCCACAATTAAGAAGGTCAAAAACAATTAATAATAATAATTATAAAGTAAATACATAAATATGTGAGGAATTGAGGATTTAGTTCACCGGCAGATTCAAAGCTTTAAGAGATGGTTCCCAGGTGTCATGAAATGTAGTTGTTTGGTTGTTATTAAAAGCAGTGATGTGTTCCATTGAGAGATGTTCAGCCAACAAGTCGAGCCATTGTGATGTTGTTCATTTGTGCCTGTATTTCCAGTTGAGCAATACTGTCTTTTTTGCAGTGGTCAAGGTGATAAGTATGGTATTATGGTATTTGTGTAGGTTAAGGTGATTGATGGATGTAAGGTCTCCTAAGAGGCAGAGGGAAGGTGACAATGGACTGCAGCGACCCAGGATTTGGGAGATGATAGTTATTATATTTATCCAGAAGTTTTGGGTTGGTGTGCAAAGCCACACTGAATGGAAGTAATTGTCTGTGGTGTTTAAATTACATTGGTGACATATATCAGTGTCTGTGCATTCTGTGTTGAATTCTGTGTGATCTGTGTATAGTCTTGTACTGAATGAGTTGTAATCTTGGATTGTTGGTCATCGAGAAGATGTTATTGTAAATTTGTTTCCAGAGAGTTGTGTCAGTATTGATTGATAGATCTTTTTCCAAGTGTATGGTGGGGTCTGTTGTTGATGAAATCAGTCTGTATTATTTTGACAGTTGTTTTCTAGAGGTTGATATTGCAAATAGATCTTTTGTTAATGGTGGTGGTTGCAGGTTGTTATTTATGATATCAATTTTTTTTACCTGAGTGCGTTTTTGAGTTGTGGATATTGAAGAAAATGTTCTTGCATAAAATCATACTTATGGGTTAATTCATGAAGTGATAATAGGGAGTTGTTATCAAACAGGTGTTCTAAATGAGTTATTCCTTGGTTTTTCCACGAGCTGAAAGAGAAGGTGCGTTTGTTGATATCAAAGTCAGGGTTGTTCCATATTCGGGTGAGTTTACACGGTGAGAGAGTGTGATAGGTGATCTTACTGATATTCCACCAAGCTTCCAGAGTCGCTGCAATGACTGTGTTCTTATAGCAGTTGTGTTTTTTTTATTGTTGCTGAGAGAAGGAGTCATTGAAAAGAGGTAATTGATTCTGGGTAATATTGACATTTTGATAGTTGCAATTTGGCCTGCTAGGGAGAGTGGTAAATTATTCCAGCGGTTTAACTGCTCTTCAATGGATTTAAGGACGGGGGTAAAGTTGAGGTGGAACAGCTCTGGAAGCTTAGAGGAAATATCAATGCCTAGATAGCGAATGTTACCAGTTGGGATGTTGGAGGGTAATTTGGGGTTTGTTGTCCTACGTTGGTGGTGATTTAGTGTTAGGATGGTGGATTTGGACCAATTAATGGAGTAATCAGAGATGTAGGAGAATTTCTCAAAGCAGTTGCAGCAGAGAAGTTTAAACAAAGCAGGTAGTGATGTTGATGATTTTGTATATATAAAAATAAATAATCTGTGTATAAACTTACCTTATGGATAGTATTGGCAACAGTGATTTCAGTGATTTGTGAATCTTGGCGAATGGCGGCTGCTAGTGGCTCAATGAATAGTGCGAACAATAGTGGAGAGAGTGGACATCCTTGCCTGGTGCCGCGGTTTAGTGTGAAATTATTTTCACAATTATTCCATTGGTGATTACTGATGCTGTGGGTGAGTTGAATATTTTAATCCAACTGATGAAAGTTCCAGTTTACACGGTCAAATGCTTTCTCTGCGTCTAATGATAGGATGGATGTGTTAATCTTTTGATTTGTGGATATATTTATTAGGTTGAATAGACGGGGCATGTTATTTGATGAGTGTCTACCTTTAATGAATCCTGTTTGGTCGGGGTGAATTAAGGTATGAATGGCTTTTTCCAGTCTCATAGCTAGTACTTTACTGATAATCTTGATGTCTGTGTTGATGAGTGATAAAGGGCGGTAGCTTGAGCAGAGAGTAGGATCCTTGTTAGGTTTGATGACTGAGATGAGTGCTGAATTCATATGTGGTGGAAAGTTGGATGATTTGTAAATTTCTGTTAGCATTTAACGAATTGTGGTGAAATTGTGGTCCAGAAGTGCTTGTAAAATTCAGTGGGAAAACCATCTGATCCAGGTGCTTTGTTATTTGACATGGTATGGAGGGCTTTCACACAGTCATCTAATGTGATGTCTAAACCTGTCCTGTTAACTCGCTGTATGGTCTTGGCCACCGTGCTGCAGCTCATTTTCATGGTGTTGGCAATCTTCTTATAGCCTAGGCCATCTTTATGTAGAGCAACAATTCTTTTTTTCAGATCCTAAGAAAGGTCTTTGCCATGAGGTGCCATGTTGAACTTCCAGTGACCAGTATGAGAGTGTGAAACGATAACACCAAATTTAACACACTTGCTCCCCATTCACACCTGAGACCTTGTAACACTAACGAGTCACATGACACCAGGGAGGGAAAATGGCTAATTGGCCCCAATTTGGACATTTTCACTTAGGGGTGTACTCACTTTTGTTGCCAGCGGTTTAGACATTAATGGCTGTGTGTTGAGTTATTTTGAGGGGACAGTAAATTTACACAGTTATACAAGCTGTACACTGACTACTTTACATCGTAGCAAAGTGTAATTTCTTCAGTGTTGTCCCATGTAAAGATATAATAAAATATTTGTAGAAATGTGAGGGGTGTCCTCACTTTTGTGAGATACTGTCTATCATTTGGGGTGTACATAGTCACTCCTTCTGAGTTTTTAATGGTTTGTATAATAGTTTTTTCCTGTTGTCGCTTGAGTTGGCTTGCCAGATATTTTCCTGATTTGTCACTGTGTTCAAAGTGGTTATGTTTCTCATTATCATTATCATATAGAGAGAAGAATCAGAAAGGGTCTGTACTGTGTGAGCCTCTTAAACACACACTTTATTATTATTATTTTTTATATTTGTTCTCTGATCTCAGCTGTTTGTCTGCAGGTGTTTCAGGCTCTGCTGCATTGTTTATCTGTGTTCACTGATCGTGTGTGTGTGTGTGTGTGTGCGTGTGTGCGCACCTGTGCGCGTGTGTGCGTGTGTAGAGCTGAGGTCCATGTTCAGCTGACAGCGCCTACCAGCTGCAGGAGGAGGAAGTGTGTGTGTGTGTCTGCAGTAATGGGTCCCAGGAGGAAGGCATCTAAAGTCCAGCCTGTCGGGGCCAGCGGTGGAGGGGAAGTGATGCTGAGACCCATTGAGCTCAAGGACTATATCAACGAGCTGTCGCATGAAGTGCTCTGTCACATCTTCAGGTACACTATGTGTGTGTGTGTTTCTGTGTGTGTCATGTGTCTCACATGGGACAGAGCAGAAACCTGCTGGTGATTAAACACACAAACGTTTATTTTATTATGTTGAAGCTGAACAGTCGAAGCTTCATCACATTTATATCAACTCCAACCTTCAAATGTCTCTGCTCATGAACATTAGTTACTGCATCACCAACACCATAGACACCACATCTGACAAACACAAGAAGAGTCAATCAATCAATCAATCAAATTTTATTTGTATAGCGCCAAATCA
Organism: Semicossyphus pulcher; assembly: GCF_022749685.1. Lineage (NCBI taxonomy): Eukaryota > Metazoa > Chordata > Actinopteri > Labriformes > Labridae > Semicossyphus > Semicossyphus pulcher. The sequence goes on along the minus strand of NW_027211693.1, from coordinate 36,169,046 downwards.
TAACCAGGGTTATCTCGAGACACTTTACAGAAAGAGCAGGTCTAGACCAACTCTTTGTTAAGTTATTTAAAGAGAGGCCCAACATGAATCACCATGAGTAGCACTTAGCAATTCGGCACATTGGCAAGGAAAAACTTCCTTTTAACAGGCAGAAATCTCGAGCAGAACCAGACTCATGTTGAACAGCCATCTGCCTCGACTGGATGGGCCGAAAATGGGATAGAAGGAGATGCAGGATAGAGACAGGCAAAGAGAGCAACAACAACATATGTTCTTGTTACCACAACAACATATGTCCTTGTTACATGAACAACAACAGACACATACTTATGGTTACAATGCCAATAATAGTGGTAGACTAGGGTGAAGATTGGCTAAATAAATAAATAAATAAATAAATTAGCGAGAGAAGCAGAGTAATGATAAAGGCTGAGGTAATCGTAATTGTAACAGTTGAGTCCTGCATGTTTGTGTGTAATTATACACCCATCAGCCATAACATTATGACCACCTGCCTAATATTGCGTAGCTTCCTTTTTGCAGCCAAAACAGCCCTGACCCGTCAAGGCCTGGACTCCACTAGACCTCTGAAGGTGTGCTGAGGCATCTGGTACCAAGACGTGAGCAGCAGATCCTTTAAGTCCTGTAAGTTGCGAGTTGGGGCCTACATGGATCGGACTTGTTTGTCCAGCACATCCCGTAGACGCTCTATTGGATTGAGATCTGAGGAATTTGAACACCTTAAACTTGTTGTCGTGTTCCTCAAACCATTCCTGAACCATGTCTGCTGTGGGGCAGGGCGCATTATCCTGCTGAAAGAGGCCACTGCCATTAGGGAATACCGTTTCCATGAAGGGGCGGTACTTGGTCTGCAACAATGTTTAGGTAGGTGGTACGTATCAAAGTAACATCCACATGAACAGCAGGACCCAAGGTTTCCCAGCAGAACATCGGCCAAAGCATCTCACTGCCTCCGCCGGCTCGCCTTCTTCTCAAAGTTCATCCTGGTGTGCAAGAGAGAGACGCACACGCTACTGGCCATCCACATGATGTAAAAGAAAATGTCATTCATCGGACCAGGCCACCTTCTTTGAATGCTCCGGGATCCAGTTCTGATGTTCATGTGTCCATTGTAGGCGCTTTCAGTGGTGGACAGGGGTTAGCATGGGCACCCTGACCGGTCTGCAGCTACGTAGCCCCATACACAACAAACTCTCCATTAGAACCAGCATTAACTTTTTCAGTAGTTTGAGCTGTAGTAGCTCTCCAGTTTTCCTTCCTTGGACAACTTTTGGTAGGTACTGACCACTGCAGACTGGGAACACCCCAGAAGACCCTATTGTCTAGCCATCAAAATTTGTTCCTTGTCAAAGTTGCTCACATCCTTACACTTTCCCATTTTTCCTTCTTCCAACACATCAACTATGCCTAACATATTCCACCCTCTGACAGGGGCCATTGTAACGAGATAATCAATGTTATTCACTTTACCTGTCAGTGGTCATAATGTTATGGCTGATGGAGACAGAAAACAGCTGTGAAAGTTTACACATTGTTTTATTTTGAAGGTATCTCCCCATGAAGGACATCATGTGTATGGAGTGTCTGTCCAGGAAGCTGAGGGAGGCGGTGACTCTGTACCTGAGGGTGGTGAAGGTGGTGGATCTGTGTGCAGGTCGCTGGTGGGAGTACATGCCTTCAGGTGAACACATGATGCTCTAATGAAGTTCAGGGTGAGGAGGGGTTTCAGTAGTTCAAAGATGTGACAGTGTTGTGTTAATCTGATGATAGATTTACTGGTGAGTGTATTGAGTGTACTCCTGCTGTTTATATCAGTTATAAATCTGACTGTTGAGCACAGAGGTCCTTAACACTTTAAAAGGAAACAGGTTTGTTAACAGGATCGAACAGCATTAGTTATTTAAAGGCTTTTAACACAGAGCAGTTCTCTGTGGTGTTAGATTGTGCTGCAGAGACCTGAACAGGTGATATGATTTTGTTTACATGTTGTGTTTCTGGTTCAGGTTTCACAGACAGCAGCTTCCTGCTCCTCCTGAAGAAGATGCCGGATGTGGAGCAGCTGTACGGCCTACACCCTCGGTACCTAGAGAGGAGACGAGTGCGAGGGTACGAGGCCTTCAGCATTCCAGGAGTCCTGGAGGCTCTGCAGGCCTGTCCCAACCTGCTGGTCAGTGTGAAAGTGAAATCTGCTGCAGGGAGACGCACATCCTTCATCACATCTTTCATCACATCCTTCATCACATCTTTCATCACATCCTTCATCACATCTTTCATCACAACCTTCATAACATCCTTCATCACAACCTTTATCACATCCTTCACCACAACCTTCATCACATCCTTCATCACATCCTTCATCACATCCTTCATCACATCCTTGATCACATCTGTCATCACAACCTTCATCACAACCTTCATCACATCCTTCATCACAACCTTCATCACATCCTTCATCACAACCTTTGAATTAAACAAGAGATACTTGTGTCCTAATCATAAGGATAAGCGCTCAGTGAAAAAAACCCACCCCTTGTTCCCTGATCCCAATACTTATAATTAACCTAACCAACCACCGCAACCCAAGCAGCATTTCCAACTTTAACAGACCCAGGCTCCGCCATGCGAGCTCCAGGTATTGACAATGCTGATACTACCTACCCTACCACATGGCTTTTAACGCCCCCCCACAACTCAAACTTTTAGTGAGATGGGCAGCGAGAGACAGTGCAATTAACAGGGTTATCAAGTGGGCTCCTCCCTTCACAGGTGTTTCGTCAAGTTAGGCCCACGACACCTCGGTGAGGCTCAATAGTTAGCTCCGAGGCCTGTTCCACAAAGCGAGCTTACCAAATAAGCCAGGCTTACTTCTTTTAGTCCGACTGAGATTTCAGTTGGTTTGGTTCCATAAAGCAGTTTCAACATAGTTCAAGCTTAGTTACTATGACAGCTTATGCTGGGAAACTAACCTGGTCCAGGGCAGGCTAACTGTCAGGCTAAGCCCGTTGTTTCCTTTAAGCCAGAGTTGCTGTAACACTGACCTGATGATTTTACTACTGACTTTCTGGAATGCTGCAATATTATTTGACTTTTTGTTTATATTGAATCTACTTGAATAAATGATAAATTAAATAAATTACATAATGATAAATGTCCCAGAGCCCCCCTCCTCTAATCCAACTGTTCCTGGGGCCAACGTCATATATGAAAAAGGAACTGCATTGGAGAAAGGATTACTGTTACATTTGTTTTGTTTTTGTTTTTAACTGCTTCGTCTGACGTCTCCTTTACTGCCTTTTGCAGACTCTGTCCATGCTCTCCCAGTTCTCCCAGTAATGGTTGATCATGCTATGAACCCTCTACATCCCACATGTACCGGACAAACTCTAACCCCCCATCTAAATTGAATGGCTGCACTCTTTTCCTGATTGCATCCTGAATTCACCTGTCGTCTTCTACTTTCAATCCCTGCCGCTAAACTTTTCAAAACCTGGTTGTGTCGCCATGTGTACCGACCTTGCGGCAGAGTAATCTTACAACCTGACAGAATATGCCTCAAGGTGGCTGTCTCTGAACACAATGGGCACATTTTATTTTCTGGGGTGATGGCAGCACATTATAAGTAGCCCCTATCAAGAATTTGATCCAACTATCCTCCATACACTACAGGTCCCTCAAGCTAAGCTTCTTCTTCTTCTCTACACTTTCCCAGTTCAACCACTGTACACTGTAACCAGCTTCCTCCTTTCTCTGAGACTTGCTTTGTTCCACACTGGTTTACTCGAGCTACGCCTGAAGCCTCCCCGGCCTTGCTGCACGTTGCCTACAAGCTCTGTATGCCTAAGAGCTGCCTTTGCTTCCTGTACTACTTGTCTTGGGTTCCATTTCCTCCCTCTCGTTATCACATCATATCATCCTACATCATAAGTCACATTGTACATCACATCAGCATCAGCATTTTCAAAACCCAACACCCGAAATATGTGGTGGGCCCTGTGGCTGCAGGAGTTCACATTTGCTGTGGAATACAGGAAAGGCAAATATAATACTGTTCCTGATACCCTGTCACCAGCCCTAGGTAAGACAACCAGACTCTGCCAACCAATCTCTGCAAGTATGCTAACTAGCCAAAAACCAACTGCAGTAAAAGATCTTCCTATCAGAGCAGAGGTCACATGGAAAGCAAAGCAGGGAGATCCTCATATTCAGGATCTGTACGAGTATATCTTAGAGAAGGGAGAGGTTGTTGTGAATACACCCATCAAATTCCTTATCCTTGAGGATATGGTATAAAAGTGTCCCCTACAACCATCTACCAGCTGAACATTCTTTCGCTATCATCAACTCCTTCACTGCTTCCATGAAGATCCGATAGCCGGTCATCCTGGTAGATACAAAACGTACAAATTAATGCGGTCATTGGCGTACTGGCCAAGAATGAGTCTTGAGGTCAGAAAACATGTCAGAAATTCTTAAATGTGTCAGGTCTACAAACCAAAAAGCAGGAAACTGGCAGGAAAGCTTCAACACACTGTCGTTGATTGACCATGGAAGAAGGTTAAAGTATTGCAGTGAACAATTCGTCACCCTATTTAAAGAAAGCTACATCATAATTCCATTATGACTGTGCTATGTTCGTGTTTGTTCACAAAACTACTTTAATCTGTTCACCTTGCTTCTCTTCAGTTATTTCTCCACACACAACTTCACCTGCGGTAACTGCACACAGCAGCTCTTTCTGTATCTAACAGTCTGTATATGTTTACATTCATCATGAGCTGCACGTTTGACAGTCGTTTTGTATTTTTTCACCCACAATATCGTTTTCAGCAGGCGAGCCGTGCGAAGGAGGCTCGTTGTTAAAGACGTTACGTGTCGATGAATGTGTCCGACACTACACAGCTGCACTTAAAATCTTTAAAACAGAATAAGATGGTCAACATTTAACAGAAGATGTTGCATCTCAATCAAAGCATTTACAGGAGAGACCAGCGTGTTTTTTTTTCTGAGGAGCATATGGGAGACACTGCTCCAGGTATGTAAGAGACAGAACACGAGGGGCGGGTGACCAGTAACTTAATCAATCGTGGATGACAATCGGGGAAAAAAAAGAAACATGGTAGATTTAGTCACCAAATATACTTGCCACCATCCCCCTGGCCCCTCCTCGTCCGACAGGGAAAATATCACGCTGTGAGGGACATGTGTGAAAGGGCAATTCTAGAAAATGTGGGATAAACACTTAGCTGAATTCCGGTTTGCCCTTAATTTTGCTATCCAAGAGTCCACTGGACTGTCTTCAGCTGACTTATCAAGATCCCTGCGTGTTCCCCTGGAAGCTCTTTTGCTGACGAGACTGCCTCCACCAGACATGCTGCCATAAGCTAAAATTGCTTAGCTTGGTGAAATGCAGGCTTTAATCTGACAAAGTTTACACAAAGCCAAGGACCAGACAAAAATGAAATTATGATAAGAACAGTGAATGAGTTCAGTCAAAAAGCTTGAGTGTGGCTGGGTGCTCAACCGCTGTCAAAGGCAGAGAAATCCTTTGCTGAAGCACCATACAGAATCATCATTCAACAAAAAGTGGTGCTGGAAGTCATGGAAGAAGACCACAAAATTGTCCACATCTCCAGATTAACCCCGCTACCCCACAGCAGAGGAATTGAAGGAACAGCAACGTCAATACCTCTTGGAATTGTTTGCAGAGGAAAGTGATGACGAGGAATTCAAAGGGTTTCCATCTACACCATCTACACCAGAAATTCGACCCACTGCAGTAAATCAATAATTTTCCAGGAGAGTGAAGATAAAGCTTTCCTTGGTTTCACTGATGTATAAATATGACCATCAACAACGTCACACCGTATTACGATGAAAAATCACCCCATACATTACCCATATATCCTACCTCACATTTCATATCCTACATCACTTTAATATCACATCCTACATCACATGGAGCTGAGAGCCTGAAGGGTTTATCTGACCCTCAGCAAGATTTACTGGGTGATGGTTGATGAGTGAAATTATGCTCTGTGTAAATAATCAGTGTGTAGCTACCGAGTGTCACAGCCCTGCGGACGTCTGATTATTCAGACAAGGTTTCATCACTGTGGCTCCTATTCACTTAGGTCTTCTGTCCAGTCAGAGACTTTAGAGAGAAGCCTGTAAACAACAGAACTATGATCACCCTGAACATGAGAGAGATCTACTCTTAAAAACTGTCAAAGGTTAAGATTATATGCTCTATTTTTGTTTATAGCCTTTAACCTGTTCAGCTTTTTACAGCAAAGCAAACTTCACTGAGGATGGAAAGTTAGTTTTTGGACCTTGTATGAAGGTATTTTTCTGGACCTGGTTTCAGGGTGTGGAGACTTCCCACCTGGAGCTGGTGGAGGCCATTTGGAACTACATGCCTCAGGTTCACATCCTGGGAAAGTTCAGGAACCGAAACGGAGCGTTTCCGATTCCTGCTGAGAACAAACTGACCATCCCTATAACAGCAAAGATCCAGACGCTGCATCTCGTGGGTAAGAGACCTAACACCTGATGTTTACAATGTAACATTGAAGAAATGTTAAAGACTGACTGCTGCTCCACAGTCAGCTCAGATACAACAAACTACAGTCAGTAAACTACAGTCAGTAAATTATCTATGTATGATGAATAATGTATGATGCATGTGTGCGTGCATGCATGTGTTCACATGTATGTTGTAGGTGTGAACGTCCCAGAGATCCCGTGTGTGTCCATGCTGCGACACCTGTACCTGAAGTGGGTGCGTCTGACCAAACCTCAGCCGTTTAAGGATTTCCTGTGTGTAAGTCTGAGGACATTTGTGATGAGGAACTGTGCCGGGCCCACTAACTCTCTGAAGTATGTCCCACTGGTTACTGGTCTGGCTTCAGCGCGGAACCTGGAGCAACTGGAGCTGGTTAGAGTCCCGTTCTTGGGGGGTCTAATCCAGCATGTAGTGGAGGACAGCTGGAGGTCAGGTGAGCTGCTGGTGTTTGGATTATTCCGAAGGAGTTAATCATTCAGTGACTGGCTTTCAGGCCATTGAGATTCTCTTATTAGAGCTGCCAATAAATCAATTTTATTCATTCATTTGAACTTGTGGTTTAGGACAAGGTCAATTATAGAAATTTCCTCTAACTCTGTTAATTGGTTCAGATTTGACCTCCTCACTGAGTAAAGGTTATTACTATATTAACAAGGAGTTTTCTTCAGACACAGGAAACATGACAACATGGAGACTTAAGGGGAATCTACACAGGCAACGTATTTGAAGCATATTTTTTACATGTGTGTGCCGGGACAGAACCGCTTCAATGTTATTAAATGCTGCAATCTCCACCAGCCACGTATGCTGCGCGGGAGGCGGGCGTAATACGCGAGTAATTTTCTGCATTTTATGTGTCAAGTCTATTTTTCCCTGCTGCTGCGTGTCAGTGAAGCAAAAAAGTCATTGACTGCTATGTAAATACATGCCCACAACCATGGAATTCATGTTAAACAATGTGATCTCTTCATTTTGGCCAACTTCATTTTGTTTTTAGTTTCCTATTGAAGTTATTGATCGGCTCGATGAGCAGGCAAGATTAATTTGAAAGAGTGATGAATATGTACATTTCCTCAACATCTGGGTACCAGTCCTATTAATTCATTCTCATTTTTACATCCTTAAACTTCTACATCCTACATACATACAGAATTAAAGCACAATTAAAAAATAAGTCTACAAATCGATTGTAAAGTTGTTGTCTTCTACTGTTTCCGGCAGACTGCACACTTTTTGGCGTCACTGCCACCCCAGGAATCGCAACTACCATTGGCTTACTTTGATACTCATCTTTGCTTTAGTCGCATCCAGTGTCGATACAGTCAGGGTCCAAAATTAACTTTTTGGTCTAACTGCCATTGGCGGGTAAGCCAGAAAAATTTACCAGCCAGAATTTTTTTACCCGGCCATAAAAACGTTATTAGATATAATGTCAATCATAAACAGTGCTAAAAAGAAACATTTACTTTAGTACTGAACGTATAGTAGCAGTGGCAATGTACTTTGCTTGTGTATTTATCTTACTTTTATTCCACTTAATTTAAAGAAAAATATAGTCATCAGCTCCACATTTAATAATAATCCACTGATATTAAATATATATTTTCTGAAATAGGCCATCCTGCACAATGAGTAGGTTATCCTAAGTTATGTTACTGTAAGAATATTTTGATTATAGTCATTTTAACTCTTTCTTAGGTTTTTATTGCAGGGCTTTTGCTTGTAATGGAGTATTAATATACTCTGATTTTACTCTTTTTCTTGAGTACTTATTTTATCACTGCAACAAAATAAACTTTTCATTAGTCCATCCATCCATCCATCCATTATCTTCCGCTTATCCGGGGCCGGGTCGCGGTGGCAGCCTACTCAGCAAGGTAACCCAAGCGTCCCTTTCCCCTGCAACATTTTCCAGTTCCTCTTGGGGGATTCAACGGGGACAACGCCTGCATTACTGCTGATGCTGCACCGATCCGCCTGTCAATCTCACGATCCATTTTACCCTCACTCGTGAACAAGACCCTGAGATACTTGAACTCCTTCGCTTGAGGCAAAGACTCACTCCCCACCCGGAGGGGGCAATCCACCGGTTTCTGGCAGAGAACCATGGCCTCAGACTTGGAGGTGCTGACTCTCATCCCAACAACATCAACTGCAAAAAGCAGAGATTAAATCCTGAGATCCCCAAACTGGAAACCCTCCTCCCCCTGGCTGCGCCTTGAGATCCTGTCCATGAAAATCACAAACAGCATCGGTGACAAGGGACAGCCCTGGCGGAGGCCAACACGCACTGGGAACGTGTTTGACTTTGTGCCGAGGATGCGGACACAGCTCTCACTTTGGTTATACAGCGACCGGATGGCTCGTATCAACAGCCCCGGTACCCCATACTCCCGCAGTACCCCCCACAGGACCACCCGGGGGACACGATCATAAGCCTTCTCCAAGTCCACAAAGCACATGTTGACTGGATGAGCAAACTCCCATGCCCCCCTAAGCAGTAAAGAGCTGGTCCACTGTTCCACGGCCAGGTTGGAATCTGCATTGTTCCTCCTGTATCCGAGGTTTGACAATCGGCCGGAGCCTCCTTTCCAGCACCCTTGAATAAACTTTACCTGGGTGGCTGAGTAGATATAAATACTTATATAGCGCTTTTCTAGTCTTTGCGACCACTCAAAGCTGCTTTTACACTACATATCACATTCACCCATTCACACACACATTCATACACTGATGGCAGAGGCTGCTACGTAAAGTGCCCAACTGTCAATCAGATATCACATTCATACCCGTTGGCTATGCCACCGGGAGCAATTTGGGGTTCAGTGTCTTGGTCACTTCGACATGTAGCCTGAGGGAGCTGGGGATTGAACCTCCGACCTTCTGATTGAAAGACGACTGACTCTACCACTGAGCCACAGTCGCCCCGAGTTGTGTTATACCCCGATAGTTGGGACACACCCTCCGGTCCCCCTTTTTAAAAATGGGAACCACCACCCCGGTCTGCCATTCCAAAGGTACTGTCCCAGACCTCCATGCGACATTGAAGAGACGTGCCAGCCACGACAGCCCAACAGTGTCCAGAGCCTTTAGCATCTCAGAGCGGATCTCATCTACACCTGGCGCCTTGCCACTGAGGCTGAGCTTCTTGACTACCTCAGCGACCTCTGCCACGGATATAGATAAGGCTTCCCCTGGAGCTTCAGACTCTGCCTCCTCATCAGAGAACGTTTTGGCTGGGTTCAGGAGTTCCTCAAAGTGTTCCTTCCACCGTTCGACAATATCCTCAGTCCGGGTCAGCAGTTCTCCACCCCTGCTAAAAACAGCTTGAGCCAATCCCTGCTTCCCCTTCCTGAGTCGTCTTACGGTTTGCCAGAACTTCTTTAAGGCTAACCGAAAGTCCTTCTCCATAGCATCCCTGAACTCCTCCCACACCTGGGTTTTTGCTTCCTCAACCACAGAAGCTGCAGCCCTTCTGGCCACTCGGTACCTGTCTGCTGCCTCTGGAGACCCCTGGGCTAACCAAGTCTGAAAGGCCTCCTTCTTCAGCCTGACGGCTTCCCTCACCGTCGGTGTCCACCAACGGGTTCTTAGGTTGCCACCACGACAGGCACCGACAGCCTTCTGGCCACAACTCCTAGTAGCTGCTTCCACAATGGAGGCTTTGAGCGCGGCCCATTCGGATTCCATGTCCCCAACCTTCCCAAGGATGCAAGAGAAATTCTTCCGGAGGTGGGAGTTGAAGACCGCGCGGACAGGGGCCTCCGCCAGACGTTCCCAGTTCACCCTCACTACACGTTTAGGTTTACCAGGTCTGTCTCGCAGCCTCCCCCCCCATCTGATCCAACTCACCACCAGGTGGTGATCAGTTGACAGCTCTGCTCCTCTCTTCACCCGAGTGTCCTGTGGTACCAGGTACACTTATGAGCAACCCTATGTTCAAACATGGTGTTTGTTATGGCCAATCCATGACGAGCACAGAAGTCCAATAACAAAACACTCAAGTTCATATCAGGCAGGCCGTTCCTCCCAACTACCCCCCTCCAGGTTTCTCCATCATTGCCCACATGAGCGTTAAAGTCCCCCAGTAGAACTATGGAGTCCCCAGATGGGATCCCTTCCAGGACCCCACCCAGTGACTCCAAGAAGGCCGCGTACTCCGAACTGCTGTTCGGTGCATAGGCACAAACAACAGTCAGAGCCTTCCTCTCCGCAACTTGCAGTCGCAGAGAGGCGACCCTCTCGTTCACCGTGGAAAACTCCAACACAGCAGTGCTCAGCCGAGGGCTTGTGAGTATCCCCACACCCGCCCGACGCCTCTCACCCTGGGCAACTCCGGAAAAGGCGAGAATCCAGCCCCTCTCCAGGATATTGGTTCCAGAGCTGTGCGTGGAGGTGAGCCCAACTATCTCTAGATGGTAACGCTCAACCTCCCGCACCAGCTCTGGCTCCTTCCCCACCAGAGAGGTGACATTCCATGTGCCAACAACCAGTCTATGCTGCCGGGGATCAGCACACCAAGGCCCCCGCCTTTGCCTGCTGCCCAGTTGGCATTGCACCCGACCCCTATGCCTATCCTTGCGGGTGGTGGGCCCACAAGGCGACGGCTCCACGTTGCTCGTTCGTGCTGAGCCCGGCCGGGCCCCATGGACAAAAGCCCGGCCACCAGACGCTTGCCAACGAGCATCCCCCCCAGGTCTGGCTCCAGGAGGTAGCCCCGGTCTCCCTGATCCAGGCGAGGTAGCTGTTTTTCGTTGTTGCCTCTTCATAGGGGTTTTTGAACCGCTCTTAGTCTGGTCCCTCACCTGGGACCAATTTGCCTTGGGAGACCCTACCAGGGGCTAGTGCCCCGGACAACACAGCTCCCAGGGTGTCCCACAGGGACACGCAAACCCCTCCACCACGTTAAGGTAGCGATTCATGGAGGGGATGGATTTCATTAGTGCAACTCATTAATCCACTGACACAATGACAGTAGCTCTGATCAAGCACTCATTGGTCTCTTATCCGACAGTCATTTACAAGCTCCACAGTTCCGTTAGTGATCATACTGTAGCTCAGCTTTTAGCGAAAGCCTCTGCTGTCAGCTGCTAGGTGTCTCAGGTGTTTAGCTTCTCCTCTGCCTCCCGTAGTGACAGTGGTACAGGTTAATACAGTGATGGCAAGGCTAAGTGAAGTGGAAATGCGTCTCTCCACCCAATGGAAACTCAATAATTAGCTGCTCTAGCTAGCAAGTCCCCATTAGCCGGTGCGAGCAGCTAATGTAGCGTCAGTTGCCCGTTTAGCAGCCCCCTTAGAGCAGCGGCACAACACCGGGTTGCCGGAGTGGCTGTGTGACTGTCCAAAGGAGGAATAGCAGTAAGCAGAGGAAGCCCAAGGTCCGCCAACGACTAGTTCACGTTTCTAACAGCTGCTCTGTTAGTAACCTGATACATGCAGCATTGGTGGGACTAGTTAAAATGTAAACTCGTACTTTAAAGATTGTTGACGCACGAGAGCCCTGCTACGCAAGCTCAATGACAGAAGCGTGAGGGCACCGATGGTGGTCAGGGAGGGTCAATTAAGGGATTGCGTTACAATTATTCACGGACATGCGCCAGCGACGTGTGGAGTCGTTGCAAGACAGAACTTCGTCAACAACTTAAAGTATGTTTTGTAGTGATGGGAGCACCAGCCCCTGGCGCCTGACCTCATTTATTTTAGTCGCCAAATTAGATTTTACCCGCATTTGGCGAGTGGCGGGTGCTAATTTTGGACCCTGGATACAGTGTCAGTGTAGATTCCCCTATAGACTAATAACGGAGAGGAGTTCTAAAATGGGAAGTGACCTCAGTTGTCCTCAGTTGTTCAGTTCTGCCGTAAACATTGTCAAAAGTTCATCTGACTTGTTTATTTAATTTAATGTGTATCAGTTACAAGTCTCTTAATCAGATCAATGCTGAGACTGCATGTCAACACACTGCAAGTCAACACACTGCATGTCAACACACTGCACAGTAACAAACTGCACGTCAACACACTGCATGTCAACACATTGCACGTCAACACACTGTACAGTAACAAACCGCACGTCAACACACTGCATGTCAACACACTGCACAGTAACAAACAGCACGTCAACACACTGCACAGTAACACATTGCACATTAACACAGTGCATATTAACACTGCATGTCAACACACTGCACAACACAGTACATGTTAACACACTGCACATCAACACAGTGCACATTAACACACTGCCCGCTAACACATTGCAGAGTATCACATCCTACGATAACACTGCAGAGTAACACACTCTACGATAGCACGCTGCAGAGTAACACACTCTACGATAGCACACTGCAGAGTAACACACTCTACGTTAACGCACTGTGTTCACGGCTCAACAGCTCAGGTTCTGTTGGTGTGTGTGAATTATGAGTTTATACTGCAGGGGTGTTTGGAAGTGTTTTCATGTATTGCTCTCATGTGTACGTATGTGTACGTGTGTGTTGTGTATTAAATGCTTGGTGTGTGTATGTCTCTAGGAGGATTCAGGAACCTGCACACCATTGTGTTTGGAGCTTGTAAGAACGCTCTGGAGGTGGACCTGGGATACTTGATCATCACAGCTGCTCGCAGGTTCTCCTTCAGTCAAGACTGATGCAATAATCATTGTTAATCTTTAATGCAGAATACTCAGAGTTTTATTTCTGGGCAGCTAATGTTGGAGACACTGAGTAATCACTGTTCAGAGGAACAACATCAGGTGTAAGAAGTTCAATTATACTAACAGGTAATGAAAAGTCCCTCACAGGCAGTGTGATTTGTCAGTTAAATAAATATCTGCAGACATTAAATGTCATGCAAATGATCACATGACTCTTATTCGGTCCAGATGTTTAAAGATATATATTGTGGAGTTTGTTTAACATTGAGGTCATAGAAAGTTGACATATCTTTACCTTCATCACAAAATTTTCGACTGAAATGATCCATTAACATGTTCCCTCTCTGTGTTGATCAGACTTCATGAGCTGAGGATCCAGCCCTCACTCACTAAAGATGGAGTCTTCTCAGCTCTTAAAATGGCAGAACTCGAGTTTCCTCAGTTTGAGACGCTTCATCTGGGATATGTGGATGAGTTCCTGCTTCAGTGTGAGTTTATTATCATTTCAGTTGTTTATTGTGTAATAACATGTAAGGTTATCATCCACTGACAAACTGTTTTACTGACAGTTCAGGCCTCCATGCAGATGCAGGCAGAGGATGTTTAGCTGGAGGAAAGAGAGGGTGAAACCAAATGTCTGAGTTGTAATTGAATGCTCTGTAATGTGACGTGGTTGGTGTCCAGGAAGTACTTTAGACTATTTCAGCCTCTAGTCTCTGCCTTTGCTTCTCTTGCACACTAACTACGAAACTCCAAACAGAGACAATGTCATCCAATATGAGGTCAGAGGACGGTATGGACGAGGAGATATTTCACAGAGTTTTGTCTGACTGGATATTCAAACATATTTATTCGAGTCAGAGTATACAGCTGAAGAAATGTGGTGGTGCGAGGCTGTGGCGCAACCTGGGAAGTCAGTCAGACAATCAATTTTTATTTATATATCTCCAAATCATAAAAATAGTTATCTCAGGACCCTTTACAAACAAAGCACATCTAGAATGTACTATGTGTTATATTATTTACAGAGACCAACATGAATCCAATATGAGACAGAAACACTTCCTTTAACAGTCAACACATATTTAAAGAGAGCGTCCCCTGACAGTCTCAGGGCCCGATCAGACAGAGCGCATTTTGCAGGCTGTAAAACGTGAGCTGCACCGCACTGCCTTTTTAGTTTAAGCCTACAAAGCATGCACCTTTTTTTCTACTGTTGTAAAGGCAACCAACAAATCATTAGCTGTCATTAACCTAACCATTATATTGTAAACTGACAGAAGGCCTGCCCCTATATATTTATCCAACTGGACAATGAGAAAAAACGGCAATGACGTCGGGCGCTCTTCTGCTTTGAGTTGAAGTTTTTTCAACTCGAGGCACCCAGAGCGTTCCCCCAAAAAGGTGAGCCACAGTGCAGAAGAACACGAGGCACTCTGCAAGATTTTACAGGAAGCCAGTGCAGAGAGGCTAATACAGGAGAGATGTGATCTCTCTTCCTAGTTCTTGTCAGCACACGTGCTGCAGCATTTTGTACCAGCTGAAGAGTTTTTAGTGACTTATTAGAGCAGCCTGATAGTAACGAGTTACAATAATCCAGCCTGGAAGTAACGAATGCATGGACTAGTTTTTCTGCATCTTGTTGAGACAGGATGTGTCTGATGTTTGTTGCGAAGATGAAAGAAGGCTGTCCTTGCTGTCCATTTGTTTTATGTGGGAGATTAAGGACATATCCTGATCAAACAGAACTCCCAAATTCCTAACAGTAGTGCTGGATGCCAGGCTGATGCCATCTAGGGCAGTTATATAATTAGAGAAATAATCTCTAAGGTGTTTTGGGCCGAGCACAATAACTTCAGTTTGTCTGAATTAAGTAGCAAAAAGTTTCTAGTCATCCAGATCTTTATGTCCTTAAGGCATGCTTCTAGTTTAGATAGCTGATTGGTTTCATCTGGCTTCATTGATAAGTATAATTGAGTATCATCTGCATAACAATGAAAATTAATGGAGTGTTGATATTACCAAGAGGAAGCATATATAAGGTAAAAAGAATCTGACACGTGCTATTGAGGATGGTAAGGGGGGTTAGTGTAGGGGGGGCTTATCTTGATCATCTCCACAGTCTTGAGCGGATTGAGCTCCAGGTGGTTCTGACCGCACCAGAAGACCAGCTGATCAATCTCCTGTCTGTAAGCAGACTCGTCTCCGTCCCGGATGAGGCCAATGACCGTCGTGTTGTCTGTAAACTTTCACAGTGGGTGCCCCTGAGGTGCAGTCATAGTGTAGAGGGAGAAGAGCAGTGGGGTGAGCACAGACCCCTGGGGGGGCGCCAGTACTGATTGTCCGGGTGTTATTTATTTAGCCTTTATTTTACAGATTTGTCCCCATGTGATCAAAGATCTCTTTTACAAGGGAGACCTGGTCAAGAACAGCAGCAACAAGGTTTCAACAATTAAAATGTATCAGCATAAAAGCACATAGATTTACTGACATTACAAATGATTAGATAAAACATTTACACACAGACAGCCTGGACTCAATAGATTTTACCATTCTTTTAAACTCATTTTGTGGGACTCTGTTTTGCAGTTTAAGTTCAGTTTGTAGATTGTTCCATCCAGTCGGAGCAGAGAATCTAAAGGCTGTCTCTCCCAATTAGGTTCTGACTTTGGGAACAACAAAATGTAAAAAGTTCTGAGAGCGGAGCTTTTTAAATAAAAACATACCAGTGACTTAGGCGGCATATACATAAAGCAGGCCAATTCACTTTACAGTAAAAAAAGGCAGTGGTGAGTAAGAGATGAACCTCAGTGCCCCATGATACACACTATCCAGCATATGAAGACATTGAACAGAGGCATTCATGTAATATAATTAAAGGCCTGTGCATTGCCAGTGGCCTTGACAGCAGTTGGAGGTGTTCTAGGGGAGTTATTTGAGTTGAACAAGAGACCAGAAGAAATAAACTGGGACCGGGATGATGGTGGAGCATTTGAAGCAGGAGGGGACTTCACACAGCTCCAGAGATCTGTTGAAGATCCGGGTGAAGATGGGGGCCAGTTAGTCAGCACAGACTCTCAGACAGAAGGGGGACACACCGTCACGTCCTGGTACCTTCCTGATCTTCTGCCTCTGAAAAAGCTGACACACATCCTCTTTACAGATCTTTAGTGCAAGTGGGGGGTCAAAGGGGAGAGGGGAGAGGGTTGCAGGAGATGCAGGTAGTTCTAGGTTGAAGTGGTTGAGGGATGTGAAAGGAGGTCGTCAGCCAGATGGGGGGTTTCAGTGGGGTGGGGGGGCGTTCTCCTATAGTTGGTATTGTCCTGCAGGCCTCTCCACACTGATGCAGGGTCGTTGGCTGAAAAACAGTTTCTAGCTTTTCAATGTAGCTCCTCTTTGCTACGCTGATCTCCTTCGTCAGTGTGTTCCTTGCCTGCTTGTACAGGACCGCATCCCCGCTTCTGTAGGCCTCCTCCTTGGCCTGACGTAGCCTCTTCAGTTTTGCAGTCAACCAGAGTTTATTGTTGTTGTATGTGCAGAAGGTTTTGGTCTGCACACACACATCCTCACAAAAGCTAGTGTACGATGTCACAGTGTCAGTGAGTTCATCCAGGTCTGTGGCTGCAGATTCAGAAAGACCCTTAATAGGGGAGAGCTGCTGTGAAGGCGCTCAGAGGGAGGGAGGGAGGGGGGTACCGACTAAAGTGATGACATGATATGAAACTTTGATCATGAAGCCTGATGCTCTACAGCTCTGTGTTTATCAGTGAAATATAGGAACAACACAGCATATGGGCATATGTTTATACTTTATAGTAACTGTGTGTGGAAACAAGGACAGATCTCAACGTTATTGATTCAGGTACAGAGCACGAGAAACGCACACAAGTCTGTCATATCAGCTCCTCTCCTAACGTCTGTCTCCTCCACGTGTGATAACTCTGATAAACTACGCGTGGATCCCCTCCGGCTCATCTCATCCACTGCAAGATGTAGTTTGTGCTTTATAAAGGTTGTGCACGGAAATACGGGACAGATTGCGACCCTATTGAGTCGGGCAGAGCCTGAAACACACACAGATCTGTGTCCTCGCTGCGTTGCATTATAAAACTCTGATAACTGCAAGTGGATCACTTGATTTTTAAACTGTGATAAAATGCTCCTGGATCATCTCTCTCTGATCTGTGCCGTCTCTCCCTCTCGTCGCTTCGGGATTGTCCCAGATGAAAAATTTAAATGCAGTCTCTCTTACTGAATAAACAAAGACACAATCTGTCTGTGTGTCCATACACTTTGTGTAAATCCACATTTACACGTGCTGGAGTGGCATGAGAAATAAATATACGATTTTTAAGAGACACAGAGCAGAAACGTTAAATCAGACAGGATAGAGAGCTGAGTGGTCTCCCTGTATCCACGTGATTGTTGTCCTGGATATGGGGAGAGTGGGCGGTCCTTTATGAAGCCCAGGACACATGTGCTTTCCCACTACCAGATGTATGTGGATAAATACGTCCCAGACCACCTCTGTATGTGGCCTGAGTGATCGGGTCTGAATGCGTCTTCAATCCGTCCTGGGAGTGTTCACACCTGTAGTTAAGGCTGTCCACTTGTGATCCGATCACGAAAACCACATGTTGATACCAGTTGTTTTAAGGGCCAAACACTCCAGTCCGTGCAGTCAAAGCAGGCCTCTATAACTCTAGTTATGACTCATCTGTCCTTTTGTTCATAGTCTTCAATACAGGCTTAGCAGATTTTAATTTCTGCCTGTAGGAAGGAATAAGACAGACCAAACAGTGGTCAGAGAGTCCCAAAGCTGCACGGGGGGACAGAGATATGAGTCTTTTAAAACTGTGTAACAGTGGTCTAAGATGTTGGCTTCCCTTGTGGGACACTTTATATGCTGTCTTTATTTTGTCAGTTCATGGCTGAGGTTTTCTCTGTTAAATTCCCCCAGAATAATGAGCAGGGAGTGTGGATATTCTTTCTCCACATCTGTGATCTGGTCAGCCAGGTGTTGTAACGCTTCATTTACATAGAAGCATCTTCCGCCTCCCCTTGTCTTTCCCGAAAGCTCCGTTACGTGGTCTGCTCGGTGCAGCTGGAAGTCCACTAGGTGTAATGAGCTGTCTGGGATGTGTTCAGCCAGGTTTCGATGAAACACAGGGCAGCAGATCTGCAAAAGTCTGGCTAACAAGATGGACGAACTGCTTCTCCTAAACTAAAAAAGCACAGAGTGGACATTAGCCCGGTGGATAGACGGGAGTAACCAATTTACCAGTCGCAGTCGATCTACATTCTAGGGATGGGCATTTGAAGGCATATCAATATTTAAATATTCTATAAAAAAAAAAGGATCTCTGGTTAACCCCTCTACACAAACAAGTGTAGCGCAGACCACCTGCTGCTGTGGACCTGCTCGACTGCAACAACTACTAACATCGGTCTCCCCCATAGTATCATTATTGTTGCTGCTAATGCTAATAGTAGACCTGTTGACTTCGACTGTTACAATTATTATTACAGCCTGTATCATTACTATGCTGTTCTTGCTAACTTGCTCTTGCTAATTTTCACACTAGTGTACCACTATTATTAGCATTGTAACCATAAGTATGTATTACCTGTTGTTGTTGATGTAACAAGAACATATGTTGTTGTTGCTCTCTTTGCCTGTCTCTATCCTGCATCTCCT
Source organism: Semicossyphus pulcher (assembly GCF_022749685.1). Lineage (NCBI taxonomy): Eukaryota > Metazoa > Chordata > Actinopteri > Labriformes > Labridae > Semicossyphus > Semicossyphus pulcher. The sequence continues at coordinate 36,150,113 of NW_027211693.1, read as the reverse complement.
TCTATCCCTTTTTTGGCCCATCCAGTCTCCTCAGATGTTCTGCTCGAGGTTTCTGCCTGTTAAAAGGAAGTTTATCTGCCAATGTGCTGAATGTTGCTAAGTGCTACTCATGGTGATTCATTCATGTTGGGCCTCTCTTTATATAACATAACAAAGAATCGGTCTAGACCTGCTCTTTTTGTAAAATAACTTTGGTTATTATTTGGCGCTACACAAATAAAATTTGATTGATTGATTGATAATGTAGCCTGTAGCGGACCAACCGCGGGGACACCAAGGGTCCACTTTGGGCCCATGCTCAGTGGGGGCCCCCTAATTTACGTTTCAGCCATAGGGCCAAAGCGCTGTGGCACAGGGCACAGACTAACGCAGTCTGTCTCTGCTATTTTATAGGCGCATTAGTAAGATTGGCATACATCGGTGAGTTCACAACGTGCAAGTCTCTGTTACTCTCACAGGGAGACACGGTAGCTCTCTTCCTCATAAGGAAATATTAGTGTATTTGCTGACACAGTGAAATTAAGTTGTTTACAGGACAGAGGACTGAGAGACAGCAAGCCTGTGGCTCAGTGGTAGAGTCGGTCGTCTTTCAATTGGAAGGTCGGAGGTTCGATCCCCAGCTCCCTCAGGCTACATGTCCAAGTGTCCTTGGGCCACTAAACCCCAAATTGCTCCTGGTGGCATAGCCAACGGGTATGAATGTGATAACTGTGTCGCAAAGACTAGAAAAGCGCTGTATGAGTACAGTTCATTTGTTTCCTTCGTCTCCTCACATCATGATACTGCTTTTGGTTTGGTGGCAATCTGCTGAGAAGTGCCAGAAGACGAGGACATGCTCACCGCTGCCTCCACACACACCTGCTTCATATCAGGGAGATTTCTGCTCGAGCCACGCACAAGACAAAAACAGCCAAAGACCGATATCAAGCTCTCCATCATGCATGCTAATTCTGATGCGGGCTGTTGCTAATACACTCAGAAACCGACACACACTCATACCAGGGTTTCCATTTTTAAAAAATTTGTGCCGGTCCACATGTCCTGGAAGCTTTCAATGTTACGGACAAATAGGTGGAATTGCAGTCAAATATTATGAGACAGCCATCACTCTGTCTGTCACTGTAAACAAGGACTCCAGTCTACAGTTCGTACACTTAAATGTATACAGTAAATGGACTGTACTTATATAGCGCTTTTCTAGTCTTTTCGACCACTCAAAGCTGCTTTTTACACTACATATCACATTCACCCATTCACACACTGATGGCAGAGGCTGCTACGTAAAGTGCCCAACTGTCAATCAGATATCACATTCATACCCGTTGGCTATGCCACCGGGAGCAATTTGGGGTTCAGTGTCTTGCCCAAGGACACTTGGACATGTAGCCTGAGGGAGCTGGGGATCGAACCTCCAACCTTACGACTGAAAGACGACCGACTCTTCCACTAAGCCACAGCCAACCCTAAGTGGAACAACATGTCTCATGCTCTAATGACCACTTTTTGTACCGCGTCTGTGCTACATGCACACTCTCTCTCTCCCTGAGGGAGTGCAGTTCGTTATACATACTAATATTAATTAATATATATTAATATCGCTGCCCGAATGTCTTTGGTCACAGTGGGAGATTTGAAATAAAAACACCTAATCATCAAAGCGTGCAGTATCAAAAATTACATTTAAGCATAGGTGTAGGAAACATAAATAAATGGGGTGGGACAATTTGAAAGGGGTTGTGGGGGTACTCCCCCAGAAGAATTTTAACAGAGTAGATGTCGTTTCCTGTATTCCGGTGCCTTTTAACATGTAGGTTGATTATTATCTGGCTATAGCAAAAACCCCAAATGATGGGTATATTTTGTAATTTCATCCAGAGGAAGTGGTTGACCCCAGTCAGATCACATGTTTGAAGATATTTAAAAGTCAAAGAATTGTATTATTTTCCACTGATGCCAGCTCTCTTTTCAGAGCTAACGTAAATTAAATTTAAATTATTATCTAAGTGACACAAATCAACATCATGCTCACTTTGTTGGGCCAACCAACAGTCTCTGCTGTTGCTGGAGTTAACTGATTATGAACAGCAGCGATGATGACTTACTTTTCTCTCCTTCAAAAGTCTCATTCTGTCCATTTCCATCAGATTTCAATGTTTCAATCAAAACATTAGCATAGAGGCTGCCATGTCCTGTCCGGGTGCACTGGGTTACGAGGTAGTGAAAACATGGACTGGAACTTCCTTATATGAGAATTCTCCCAATGAGCAGGCGGCATGGATTCAACTGATGTGCGCTCTCAAAAGAACACCGCGTGGGTCGGCAGATGCATAGTGATTGATTTTTTCTATGAAAATGCGGGTGGGTCCGAACCAATATTTTTAAAAAGTGGGTGGAACTTGTCCCACTCACATATAATGGTTCTTTTGCCCATGCGTTTATTTTATCCATTAATTATCATGGTTAAAGGATCAAACCCAATTACTGCTACAAATACACGTTACTGAAGTGGGGACAAAGACACAAAGATTGGAGTTCATATACTAAAGTAATTTCTTCTTTTCAGTTTCAAGCAATGATGAAACAATAATTTGTTTGTGAAGTCATAATTCCTTCATAAGACAGGAGGAGAGCAGATGAAGCAGAGAAATAATTCTGTCCTCACTCTCTGTCAACTAAACTACTCCGAGACTACCAGGATGGATATAATGACATGAATAATCATATTTAAAATCTTGCTAGAATTTTTTTTATTAAATACATTTTAAAAGTTCTTCCCAACAGTTTTACAATGTGCCCTTGTGCCCAGGGACTCTCGACAACTTCATACTGCGCATAAGCCTTGTGACCTTGTCCACCCCACGCCGACTTCGCTGCACTGTTTTAATTCTGTTCTGCAGAGAGAACCCTCTCTCTGCTGGCACACTGGAGACGGGAATCAAGCAGGCCACCTAGGCCAGTTTGGCCCACTCGGCATATATTTCACTGAAATCCCTGATGAGGACTTTGCAGGCCTGGAGTAATTCAAGCCTGTAATTTGTTGAACATATATTATTTTCCACATATTTTATATTGCCCACAGATATTAACACACTGTCCAGTGTCCATTACGCACGCACTGGAGAATACAGCCATGTGATCCTGTCTGATCCTGACGGTGTGTCTGAAGATGTTTTTTTTCTACATTTTTTAAATGACCTTGGTATACACATACATGTATAACAATGTGTGATTAATCTAGCTATGAATAATATTTAATTAACTTTAGACAAAAGAAAATACAAAAGCCACAGCTAACGTTGAATACACACATCATTTAGAATAATCGAATAATCGAATATCCATGCCAATCCCTTCCAACCCTCACCTGTGGTTATGAGCTCTGGCTCACCCAGAGCTTGCAGATACAAGCTTCTTAAAGTTTCTTTGCAGGGTATCTGGGCTCATTCTTAGAGATAGAGAAAGCAGCTGAGACATGGAGAGGGAGCTCAGAGAAGAGCCACGTCTCCTTCACATTGAAAGAAGCATGTCCAGCTAGTAGAAGACCTAAGATAGACTTGCGTGAGGGATGATATATGCCGGCTGGCCTGGGAACGCCTCTGGATCTTCCAGGACACGGCTGGACAACCAGTATGCAATCAGTCAGTCCTGAATGAATTTTCAGAGCAATGCCTTAAGCTTCTTTTGCTTGTGCAGGGCTCACAGATGGTGCATGAATCTCCTAACCTGGGATTTGTATTTTATGGGTGTGCAAACATCATTCTGTGAAGACACAAAAAGTCAATGAGTAACAAAAGTCACTAATGTTGGGACATGCATGACCACGCTCAGTGAAAAACTGAGTTACCTTTGTAGTCGATGTAATCACTCGATAAAGTCGCTGTAGGTGCCAGACATGCTGCATTTATCATAAACCTACACAAGCTTCAGTCGGCCTCACCTGCTGTGACATAGTTTGATGTAAATATTGATTATCCCAATTGACTAAACTCGTTCAGCTTTTCTTTATCGCTATAGAAACGTGTGAGCATATTTCTGTTCCTATGACTGCAGGTAAGATGAGTCACTCTGAGCTTGTGAAGTATGGTCTGGCTGATGTCATCGAGAACCCGGGAATCATCACTGACATCGGCATCAAGGTGGTGAACGAGGTGTTCACCAACATCAAATATCTGCTCATCTACAACTGCCCTCACCTGCACAACCCCCACCACTGGATCACAGGTAACACACCTGACTCCTCCCCTTTAGTGTTTAACAACTGCACAACACTCACCACTGGTTTACAGGTAACACACCTGACTCCTCCCCTTTAGTGTTTAACAACTGCGTAACCCCCACCTCTGGATCACAGGTAACATACCTGACTCCTCCCCTTTAGTGTTTAACAACTGCGTAACCCCCACCTCTGGATCACAGGTAACACACCTGACTCCTCCCCTTTACTGTTTAACAACTGCATAACCCCCACCACTGGATCACAGGTAATACACCTGATTCAGTCACAGTTGAGGGACTGGATGATGAGGACAGGTGTTCTTCATGTTTCTGTTCTCAGATCAGTCCAGGTGGAGCCGTCTCGTTGATCTAACTCTGGTTCGCTGTCATGCCATTAAACTCGAATCTTTCTCCCAGTTCGTTGAGTTATTGCCCAGTCTGGAGTTCATCTGTCTGGATCAAATGTTCAGAGAACCACCCAAGGTAGACACACACACACACACACACACATACACACACACAACCCTGCGTGTTGTCACACAACAAATGTGTCTCCAGCATGTATCAGACAACTCTCTGTGTGTGCGTGCGTGTGTGCGTGTGTGCGTGCGTGCGTGTGTGCGTGCGTGTGTGTGCGTGTGTGTCAGGGCTGTGCTAGGGTGGGTCTGAGTGCAGGGACGGGTATTGGTGTGTCTTCAGCTCTGGTCAGCAACCAAAACTCAAACAATGACAACGACAACAACAACAACCACCATCACAATGAGGCCAACCTCCCTCCTGCCGCTCCACCTGCCGTCAACAACAACAACAACGTCAACAACAACAACCAGAGACAGCCTCAGCAGCAGCATGGTGAGTTACAATGTTACAATGTTACAATTTCATTTAGCAGACGCTTTTGTCCAAAGCGACGTACATCTCAATCAATCAATCACATTTTATTTGTATAGCGCCAAATCCTAACCAAAGTTATCTCGAGACACTTTACACAAAGAGCACGTCTAGACCGTACTCTGTTATGTTATTTAAAGAGAGGCCGATACTGTCACCGGTGTCACTTTCTGCCACGACATGGATTTTGTAATATTGTCATTACTGGGATAAACAGACGTTGTAGTTTTTTTTCACACACACGAGAGAGATTTAATTCCCCCGCTGTGCATGCAGAGTCTGTGTGTGTGTGTGTTATCATTATTATTATTATTATTATTATTATTATTATTATGTGATCTCTCTTCCTAGATCTTGTCAGCACACATGCTGCAGCATTTTGTACCAGCTGAAGAGTTTTTAGTGACTTATTAGAGCAGCCTGATAGTAACAAGTTACAATAATCCAGCCTGGAAGTAACAAATGCATGGACTAGTTTTTCTGTATTGTGTTGAGACAGGATGTGTCTGATGTTTGTTGTGAAGGTGAAGGAAGGCTGTCCTTGATATTTGTTTTATGTGGGAGATGAAGGACATATCCTGATCAAACAGAACTCCCAGATTCCTGACAGTAGTGCTGGATGCCAGGCTGATGCCATCTAGGGCAGCTATATCATTAGAGAAAGAATCTCTAAGGTGTTTTGGGCTGAGCACAAGAACTTCAGTTTGTCTGAATTAAGTAGCAAAAAGTTTCTAGTCATCCAGATCTTGTCCTTAAGGCATGCTTCTAGTTTAGATAGCTGATTGGTTTCGTCTGGCTTCATTGATAAGTATAATTGAGTATCATCTGTGTAACATGAAAGTGTGTCCTCATGATATTACCAAGAGGAAGCATATATAAGGTAAAAAGAATCGGTCCGAGCACAGAACCTTGTGGAACTCCATGACTAACTTTGGTGTGCATAGAGGACACATCATGAACATTAACAAACTGAGATCGATCTGATAAATAAGATTTAAACCAACTTAGTGCAGATCCTGTAATGCCAATTAAATGTTCTAATCTCTGTAACAGGATGTGATGGTCTATCGTGTCGAAAGCGGCACTAAGATCTAACAGGACAAGTACAGAGAGAAGTCCTCTGTCTGAAGCAGTAAGTAGATCATTTGAAACTCGCACAAGGGCTGTCTCAGTGCAATGGTGGAATCTAAATCCTGACTGAAAGTCCTCAAATAAACTGTTGTTATGAAGAAAGTCACATAACTGATTAGCGACTGCTTTCTCAAGGATCTCTGAAATAAAAGGAAGGTTAGATATAGGTCTATAGTTAGCTAAGGTGCCTGAATCTAGGGTAGGCTTTTTAAGAAGTGGCTTAATTACAGCTAGTTTAAAAAGACTGGACCAGTTGATAAAGACATGTTGATCATATCAAAAAAAAAATAAGACAGAAGTGATGGTTATTGGTGGCACCTCTGGGACCTCCCCTGGAGATCCTGGCTCCTTGTCACAGTATATTAAGCCAACCATCACTAACCTAGGGGTTAAAATGGACTCTGATCTTATGCTCGACAGTCAGATCAGGGCTGTTGATAAATCAAGCTTTTTTCAATCAAGGCAGGTGGCCAAAATAAAGCCAATTCTTCCGAGGCAGCACTTTGAGACAGTAATCCACACCTTTGTCACCATTCGGCTGGATTACTGTAATGCACTGTATGTAGGGGTTAGTGGGTCCTCCATTGCCTGTCTCCAGATGGTACAAAACGCTGCTGCGCGTCTTTTAACTGGCACATGTAAACATGAGCACATTTCCCCCATTCTAGCCTCACTCCACTGGTTGCCCGTACATTTTAGGATCCATTTTAAAATTATTTTATTTGCTTTTAAGTCCGTCAGTGGCCATGCCCCGCCCTACCTCTCTGAGCGGCTAAACCCCTATACACCCACCTGTGCTCTCAGGTCAGCCGATCAGCTGCTTCTGAGTGTGCCAAAAACAAAACGTAAGCTCAGAGGGGACCGTGCCTTTGCTGTCGGCTCCAAAAATGTGGAATGATCTGCCTTTGCACATTAGACAGGCCTCTTCACTGTCTGTTTTTAAATGTCTTCTTAAAACCCACCTCTTCTCCTTGGCCTTTGACACCTTGTAAGACGTTGATTTTATTTGTATTTTATGTATTTTTTATGTCTGTGGCTCAGTGGTAGAGTCGGTCGTCTTTCAATTGGAAGGTCGGAGGTTCGATCCCCAGCTCCCTCAGACTACATGTCCAAGTGTCCTTGGGCAAGACACTGAACCCCAAATTGCTCCCGGTGGCATAGCCAACGGGTATGAATGTGATATCTGATTGACAGTTGGGCACTTTACGTAGCAGCCTCTGCCGTCAGTGTGTGAATGGGTGAATGTGATATGTAGTGTAAAAGCAACTTTGAGTGGTCGCAAAGACTAGAAAAGCGCTATAAAAGTACAGTCCATTTACCATTTACCATTTGTATCTTATGCCTCGTGTGAGCTGTGTATTTTATGTCTTTTATTCTTCTGTACAGCACTTTGGTCCTCTGTGGTTGTTTTAAAGTGCTTTACAAATAAAGTTGGATTGGATTGAATTGGATCTAGTAAAGAAGTGCTAATTGAGGGAAAGACTTCCTTAAGCAGCTTGGTTGGAATCGGATCTCAAAGAAAGGTTGATGGTTTGGACGAAGATATCAGAGAATTTAGCTCAGGAAGGTCAATTGGAGAAAAACAATGGTCAGGTGTTAGAGCAGTTTCCAAAGATACATCGGCACCAGTTAAGGGCAGGAGGTTACAAATTTTGTCTCTAATCTTTAGGATTTTGTCATTAAAGAAGCTTGTGAAATCATCACTGCTGAGGCCTATAGGAATACTTGTGACTCTCTGTCAGCCTGGCTACAGTGCTGAAAAGGTACCTGGGATAGTTTTTATTTTCTTCTATGAGAGAGGAGTAGTAGACACCTCAAGCATGCCGTAGGGCCTTCCTGTATTTATTAAGACTATTTTGCCAGATTAAACGTGAGACACAAATTTACGCGACATTTGCTTCAAGTTACGAGTTTCTGAGTCATACCATGGAGCTAGCCTCTGTCGTTTAATAATCTTCTTTTTTAAGGGGGGAATTTGATCTAGAATACTTCTCAGCAAACCTGCAGCACTATCAACAAACTGATCAAGCTGTGAGGGACTAACGTTAGCATTATTATTTTCAGATACCTTCAACTGCGTCATTATTTCAATCAGAAGTGCAAACTTACGGATTTATCAACAGCAGAATCTGAGGTTTATAAAATCCTGAAAGCCGCCTCCAGTTCAATACCGATTATCAGATATTTTAAGACACCATATCAGGAAAAATACAAGAACCCAGGTCGGGCGTGTTGGAGACAGTGTGGCTCAGTGGAGGCAAATCATTTCCATATATTCTGGGACTGCCCCAAACTGATATTCTAAACTCAAGTACGCCTGAATTTTGAGGGTCTTTATTTGGGTCACATTGTGTCAATAAAAAGGAGGAGTGATACAAAGCTGCTGCAGGCCCTCTTGGCAGCTAGTAAAAAATCCATCACTAGAAAGTGGCTCAATCCAACAGCACCTACATTGAATGACTGGTTTGGAATAATTTTTGAAATTGAAATTTTGAAGTTGACCTACATTTTGAGCATCCAGAAAGACAAATTGTAGTGGATTGAATTTATTACCCCAATAAGAGCAGACTTTGTATGACCCCCCATCTACTCGTACTCCTTTCCCCTCTTTTGGGATCCAATATAAATGTAAGCTCCCCTAGTTTTGATGTATATAGTTACATCTTTAATAATTTGTGTAATGTAAGCACATGTAGGTAACCTAATGTGTATAATATGAACATGGTTATTATGTAAATGTAAGTTTAGCAGGTTAAATGGATGTATTCACTTGGAAATGAAGAAGTATTATCATAAAAATGGTATTATTATATTTTTAACGGCTGAGTAAACTTACATGCAGCTGAACTTTTATTTTTTATGTATATATACTGCATGTGTATAAAAGACTAGAAAATTACTTAATGTAAGAAATTTCCAATTGCTGTCTATTTTGTGAGGTTACCTTTTCCAAAAAGATTAAAAGATTAGCAAAGGACAATCATGTTTCCACTCTGCTTTATATCGATTACGCTTTCCCCCTTTTTTCGTCCTGAATTTCATTTGGCTGTTTCTTCTTTAGTTTCTTCCTCGTGCGTCGGGATTTTGGTTCAGCACTTGAAAATACAGCTTCATTGTTTACTCTCATTCAATTTAGCTAGAAGTTAGCCTAGCCCGAATCCTGTAGAGGCAACAGCATAGGAATTATGGGATTGTTCCCCAAGAATTGTTGGAATTTGTGTTGGATGTATAGGCTCACCGCAGCCGGGACATGGTTTTTGATTGCACAATAGACTACAACTACGAAGTAAAATAGCGATGTGCCATCAATTCACCTCAAATACGATCAAGCACACAAACCCACTTCATAACAACAAGCATCTCTGTCTCACTCACAGACGCAAAAATGTGCTACGTGCTACAGCGGAAAGTTCAGTCATAGCACAGACAGATTTTGTGTAGCACGTGCGACATATACAGTACTGTCCAAAAGTTTTAGGCAGGTGTGAAAAAATGCTATAAACTAAGAATGCTTTCAAAAATGAAAGTGTGAATACACTGCTCAAAAATATTAAGGGAACGCTTAAATCGAACATCAAATCTTGATGAACGTATAATTCAAGTTGAAGATATTCACTGATGTACATTGTATAATTTGTTGAGAACAAAATGATGTAACAACGGTCAATGGAAACCAAAATCATCAGCCCATTGAGGGTTGGATTAAAAATCACACTCAAAATCAGAGTAAAAAAATTGAAATCACAGGCTGATCCAACTTGCCTGAATGTCATCATGGCAACTCATGATGTGACTCAGTGGTGAGTATGGCCCACACGTGCCCATATGCACTCCCGACAACGTCTGGGCATGCTCCTGATGAGTCAGCGGATGGTGTCCTGGGGGATCTCCTCCCAGACCTGGATCAGGGCATCAGTGAGCTCCTGGACAGTCTGTGGCGGTACTTGGTTGGCGTCTGATGCACTGATACATAATGTCCCATAGGTGCTCAATTGGATTTAGGTCAGGGGAACGAGAAGAACAGTCAATGGCATCAATGCCTTCGTCATCCAGGAACTGCCTACACACTCTGGCCACATGAGGCCGGGCATTGTCCTGCACCAGGAGGAACCCAGGGGCCCTCATGTCACCCTCATGGAGTCTGTTTCTGACAGTTTGGTCAGAAGCATGCAAGCCAGTAGCCTGCTGGAGGTCATTTTGTAGGGCTCTGGCAGTGCTCCTCCTGTTCCTCCTCGCACAAAGTAGCCAATATCGGTCCTGCTGCTGGGTTGATGCCCTTCTACGGCCCTGTCCAGCTCTCCTCGTGTAACAACCGGTCTCCTGGTACCTCCTCCATGCTCTTGAGACTGTGCTGGTAGAAACAGCAAACCTTCTTGCGACCGCACGTATGGATGTGCCATCCTGGAGGAGCTGGACTATCTGTGCAACCTGATTGGGCTGCAGGTACCGCCTCATGCTACCAGCAGTGACAAGGACACTAGCAGAACACAAAACTAAAGAAGAATCAGTCAGAAGGTATCAGGAGAGAGCAACTGTCTGTGGCCACCACATGCAAAACCATTCCCTTTTTGGGGGTTGTCTTGCTTTTGCCTCTCCATTGCACCTGTTGTCTCTTTAATTTGCACCACAGCAGGTTAAATTGATTCACAATCACTTGTGCTTCCTAAATGGACAGATTGATATCCCTGAAGTTTAATTGACTTGGGGTTATAATGTGACGATTAAGTGTTCCCTTAATTATTTTGAGCGGTGTAGTTTATTTTCATTAATGAACAAAATGCAGTGAATGAACAGAAGAGAAATCTAAATCAAATCAATATTTGGTGTGACCACCCTTTGCTTTCAAACCAGCATCAATTCTTCTAGGTACACTTGCACACAGTTTTTGAAGGAACTTGGCTGGTAGGTTGTTCCAAACAACTTGGAGAACTAGCCACAGATCTTCTGTGGATGTAGGCTTCCTCAAATCCTCTCTCTTCATGTAATCCCAGACAGACTCCATGATGTTGAGATCAGGGCTCTGTGGGGGCCATACCATCACTTCCAGGACTTCTTGTTCTTCTTCACGCTGAAGATAGTTCTTCATGACATTGGCTGTATGTTTGGGGTTGTTGTCCTGCTGCAGAATACATTTGGGGCCAATCATACGCCTCCCTGATGGTATTACATGATGGATAAGTATCTGCCTGTATTTCTCAGCATTGAGGACACCATTAATCCTGACCAAATCTCCAACTCCATTTGCAGAAATGCAGCCCCAAACTTGCAAGGAACCTCCACCATGCTTCACTGTTGCCTTCAGACACTCATTATTTTAGCGCTCTCCAGCCCTTCGGCGAACAAACTGCCTTCTGCTACAGCCAAATATTTCACATTTTGACTCATCTGTCCAGAGCACCTGCTGCCATTTCTCTGCAGCCCAGTTCCTATGTTTTCGTGCATAGTTGAGTTGCTTGGCCTTGTTTCCATGTCGGAGGCTTTTTGGCTGCAGCTCTTCCATGAAGACCACTTGTGGCCAGACTCCCCCAGACTGTAGATGGGTGTACCTGGGTCCCACTGGTTTCTGCCAGTTCTGAGCTGATGGCACTGCTGGACATCTTCCCATTTGGAAGGGAAATAAGCTTGATGTGTTTTTCATCTGCTGCACTAAGTTTCCTTGGCCGGCCACTGCGTCTACGATCCTCAACGTCAGCCGTTTCTTTGCACTTCTTCAAAAGAGCGTGAACAGCACATCTTAAACCCCAGTGTGCTTTGAAATCTTTGTCTGGGACAGACCTTGCTGATGCAGTATAACTACCTTGTGTCTTGTTGCTGTGCTCAGTCTTGCCATGGTGTATGACCTGTGACATGAAACTGTCTTCCACAACCTCACCTTGGTAGCAGAGTTTGGCTGTTCCTCACCCAGTTTTAAGCCTCCTACACAGCTGTTTCTGTTTCAGTTAATGACTGTGTTTCAACCTACATGTGAAATTGATGATCATTAGCACCTGTTTGGTGTAATTGGTTGATCATACACCTGACTATAATCCTACAAAATCCCTGACTTTGTGCAAATGTACCTTTAAGAATTGCTGCTGGTTTGAAAGCAAAGGGTTGTAACACCAAATATTGATTTGATTTAGATTTTTCTTTTGTTCGCTCACTGATCATTTTGTAAATTGATAAAAACAAACAATTATTATTTATATTTTTGAAAGTATTCTTATTTTACACAATTTTTTCACACCTGCCTAAAACCTTTGCTCAGTACTGTATATGTCGCACTGCACAGCCCAGTGTTTATGAACTCTAACTAGAGATGGGTATTGTTTGGATTTTATTGATACTGTTACAATTACTTTTATCTGTTATTTTCTTTTATCATTTCTATTACACATTTTTCCTATTAGTATTGACATTGCAACCAGAAGTATAATTATTTGTAGTCGATTTAACAAGAACATATGTTGTTGTTGCTCTCTTTGCCTGGCTCTATCCTGCATCTCCTTCTATCCCACTTTTCGGCCCATCCAGTCTCTTCAGATGTTCAACATGAGTCTGGTTCTGCTTGAGGATTCTGCCTGAAGTTTTTCTGCCACTGTTGCCCAAATGTTGCTAAGTGCTGCTCATGGTAAAATATGTTGGGCCTCTCTTTAAATAACATAAAAAAGAGTACGGTCTAAACCTGCTCTGTTTGCATAATGGTGCATTCCAGATAACTTATGATTTGGCACTATACAAAAAATGTTTTATTGATTGATTGATTATCGATACAGATCGATACTATTCTCCATTATTTGAGTGTCTGATAATGTGCCTCTGGAAGGGGGGTTGTAACTGGGGTTAAGGGCTGTGGTCCTCTCCCTACACTAACAACAGTTAACATTAACTGTAAATGTAGTAAAAGTAACAATCAGAAGAAATAATGAACTAGTTTTCTGGCTGTCATGACAACTCAAAATTCACACTTAGGCAAGCTATCAGTTGCTAGGGTACTGAAACCAACTGGACTCCGCAGTACTAGACTTTCTCCACCAGGGAACCATAATGGTGCGTTCCATTTACCTTGGAAGTCGGAATTCAGAACTTGGAATGACGTCACACTCGACTTGACCACGCAGTACAAGTCGGAAAACCAAGTTGGAGGCCTCCAGTAAAACAGTTATTGTGCTTGCTCTCTTGGAATACAGACAACTACAGATAAACTACAAATATGAGGTCCACAACATGTCGACAGATAAAAGTTGGACAGTACTGTGAGTACGGCTGATTTAATGAGACACAAGTAAGACAGAAGTGATAATAAACAGTTAATACTACAGATTTCATTTACTGTTGATGCACAGAGATATGAGGTCGGGGTTAGTGAGGTTCCTCCGACTTTCCGAGTCGGAAAACTGACCTAAAGGGGCCGTTCCAGTTGAAATTTCTGACTGGGAACTTGGAAATTCCAACTTCCATGTACAAATGGAACGCACCATAACAATGCAACATCACTGCCTGACGCTGTCTGCTTCGTCATCGCTCGGGAACGATGCCACATTAGGATGAAACGATTGAAAACGTCATTAAATAAGACTGAATGTTAATATTAAATAATGATAAGAGCACCATTTGTCGGTCAGCTTATATGGTTCCCATTCCTAACTCTAACACTCTGAAGCTGAGTCCTGTGTGGATTATTAATGTGTGCAACCATAACACTGAGGTATTTAATCTGTTACAGAGGAGGAACGGTTTCTGTTAACACACCTGAAACACTTTACATTGCACTGAGTAAAGAGTGTGCTTGTTTCTGCAGCAGCAGTGGAGGTGAATGGGATGGAGGATGAAGAGGAGGAGGAGGAGGAGGAGGTGATGTTGGAGGAGGAGAACATGGTGGAACCTCAAATAGAGCAAAATCAAGCAGAAGAGGAGGTGAGAGGGAAAGCAGCTGATGTGTCTGCAGGATCAAGTCGCTCAGCTGAGATACAAAGACCTCCAGACGAGGAGCAAGCAGGTCCACACACACACACACACACACACACACACACAGATATTAGATAAAAATAAAGTGTTTTTTTACGCTCTGAATCTTCATGTAATCGTTTATTAAACTGGTCCTCTCTTTCATTAGGTCCCAGTGGTTTAGTGCAGCAGAGCAGACCACCTCATGAGATTCTGTCCAAACCCCCCCTCGTCGTCTCAGACTCCGACAGTGAGGAAGAGGAGGGCCTGGTTTCACGCCTAATGCCAGCTTCCTGTTTGCAGCAGCCAGCTTCCTGTACAGAAGGTGAACACACACAGCAGTCACAGCAGCCTCCTGCCACAGGGTCAAAATTGTGACCCTGCAGCTGCTGTATGTGTGCTACATATGTGCTGTACGCGTGCTGTACGTGTGCTGTATGTGTGCTGTATGTGTGCTACATATGTGCTACATATGTGCTGTATTTGTGCTGTATGTGTGCTACATATGTGCTACATATGTGCTGTATTTGTGCTGTATGTGTGCTGTACGTGTGCTGTATGTGTGCTACATATGAGCTGTACGTGTGCTGTATGTGTGCTGTACGTGTGCTACATATGTGCTGTATGTGTGCTGTACTTGTGCTGTTTGTGTGCTGTACTTGTGCTGTATGTGTGCTACATATGAGCTACATATGAGCTGTACGCGTGCTGTACATGTGCTACATAAGTGCTGTATGTGTGCTGTACGTGTGCTACATATGTGCTGTATGTGTGCTACATATGTGCTGTACGTGTCCTGTATGTTATGCTGTATGCAAGCTGTATGTATGTGTGACATTCTGACATTTCCTTTTCAGTTGAAAAAGTGAAACAGAACAGTCACAAACACCTGAATTTAAAAACATGAAACATGATCTTTACCAGTGACCCCCGCCCCACCCCTAGTGAAAAGTTAATGTATGTTTGTGTGTTTCAGGTAAAGGAAAGACCCCCCTGCGGCGCAGCAGCACTGTCTCAGCACCTGCAGGGATCACTACACCTGCAGGGGTGTCTGTACCTGCAAGTGTATCTGTTCCTGCTGGAGTGTCTGTGGACCAGGTGAAGCCGCAGATGCTGGAGGGCAGCTGTGAGAAGAGCTGTCAGGTGACCAGCGAACAGATCAAAGCAGACATGAAGGCTGCAGCGGAGAGCAGCAGGAGGAGCAGCAGTAAAGGGGTCAGCACTGAACCTGGAGAGACCCCCTCCAGACCCGGCACTGACACTGGGACAGTGAGGGGCACTGGGAGTACTGGTAGTATTGGAAGTACTGCAGCAGCAAGGATTGGAGTGAGGCCAGTATATGGGTCAGTGGGCAGGACTGGACCTGGTGCTTCATCATCCAGGCAGGGGGGGTGTGAGAGGGTGTTGGGGGGCACAACCCACAGAGAAACCACAACCACAGACAGATCCACAGGGACCAGGACTACTGAGGGCTCAGAGGGCCCCCACGCAGCACAGAGGGAGGCTGGGGGGGGGAGATCTGGTCCTGCTGCTGGAGGGGCCCCCAGGAGACCAGCACTGATGCCTGCACAGGGAGACAGACCACCTGCTGGATCAGGGTTACAGCCTGATCAGGACTTTGTACCCAGACGACCTTTGACCCGATCCTGCAGCCGAATGTCCTCTGTGTGCCTGGTACCCGAGACAGGTAAGAAGGAAACACATAAGGTTAACCGTTTAAATTAACCAGTTAAAGTTCTTAACTGACGGTTAATGGTTAAGTGGTTGTAGTGCACATCCTTACAACTTATGGAAACAAAAGCAACACTTACATTTTGTAGTCCTGCTCCTGCCATGGTTTGTATATTCCGTCTGTGTTTCACACCTCTTTTTACGCCACGGTTGCCGAAAAGACTTCCGCAAAGGATACCCCGGTGTATCCTCGCTCATAGCTCCTCTAGCAAGCCTCCTCGATCCTCATTCCTCTCTCCTCAAGATGCATTTTAAAAATTAAGACATCTTTCAAGATAGCGCACTGAGATCAATTTCCTGTCACAGGCAGGAGGACCGAGGACCGAGGAGACAAGGAGCCACAAAATAGAGAAATGATAAAGGCCTATGTAGAGCAGAATGCTTTGTTCAGCTGTAAGGGGCTGTTAGTGCTCTTATGTTAGCATGTTAGCAGTCACATGTGAGCCTCTCATGTTTGTAGTCACATGTTAGCCTCTTATGTTAGCAGTAACATGTTAGCCTCTTATGTTTGTGGTCACATCTTAGCAGCCTTATGGAAGTGTCTCACTTTAGCATCATATGTTTACAGCCACATTTTTGTGTCCTATGTAAGCGGCCTCATGTAATTAGTCTCATTTAAGCAGTTCCTTGATAGGGGTTTCATGTCAGTGGCCTCGTGTTAGCAGCCTTGTGTTATTGGTCACATGTTAACAGCCACATGTTTGTGTCTCATGATAGAGGCCTCTCATTTTAACAATTCATTGATAGACGTTTCCCGTTAGCAGCTTTATGGTAGCGGTCTCATGTTAGCAGCCTTCTTGGATTGGATTGGATTTGAAAATCTTCATTGTCCCCAGAGGGCAATCTGGTTTGCAACAGTAGCAAACACAAACAATACACATCATAAAAACAGAAATACAGACTTAAGTACATGCATATAATATAATACATACTCCCATGGATGTCACCATGATAGCTCTTGTGTTATCAGTCACAATATCTGCCTTTTCTGTAAATATTGTGATTAAAACTTTTTAACACTCTGCAGTACTTAAATGTAAATATTTCTGTCTCATATACAGAATATTGACAACCTGTTGTTATTGTTGTTGTTGTAACAAGTACATATGTTGTTGTTGCTCTCTTTGCCTGTCTCTATCCTGCATCTCCTTCTATCCCATTCTTCGGCCCATCAAGTCTCCTCAGATGTTCAACATGAGTCTGGTTCTGCTCGAGGTTTCTGCCTGTTAAAAGGAAGTTTATCTACCAATGTGCTGAATGTTGCTAAGTGCTGCTCATGGTCATTCATGTTGGGCCTCTCTTTAAATAACATAAAGAGTCGGTCTAGACCTGCTCTTTCTGTAAAGTGTCTTGAGATAACTTTGGTTATAATTTGGCCCTTTACAAATAAAATTTGATGTACAGTATTTGCATAAAATATGTATATTGTAAGAATAATAATAATAATAATGAAGGTAAAATAATAATAACTTTAAAGATGTTTAAAACATTCAGTGTCTGCTGAACAGAAGCAGAACTCTTTGAACTATTTTTGTTTTCTAGAAGTTGAATGTGAAGCACTGACTGTTGTTAATGTTTTAATTGTTAATTTAAAATATTATATGTTATAATATAATATTTCTTGTCTTTGTGCTCTGTCTTGTGCAGATCTGTCCAGGTCCCGGCCTAGAGTGTCAGTGAGGAGGAAACGAATGTCTGACAAATCTACGAGCACGTCAGACCCTGTCACTGAGGACGACCATGTACAGGTACGCACTCACCTCATCATTACAGTCTGATGGTCTCTCTTTATAAGTGTTTTATATTTATTGCACAGTGATTTTTAAAGTAAAATATAACAAGGAGGAACAACATGTCCTCTTTCTTTACGTGCTGCTCCTCCGAAGTCAAAGCTTTTACAGACCTGCCAACCTGTGCGCATTTTGCGTAGCAGGTACGCACTTTCACATCGAAGTATGCTGGTGTAATTTGTCACCGTAAAGTACGCAAAAAGCTGGTGACACCTTGTGAGCAAGTCTATGCTTATTAGTTTGACTAATTGTGCAGTACTCAAGTCTAACAGCAAGAGGCAGCAGCAATATGCCAACAAGCATCTCGCCAGCTGAAATGCAAAGGAAGAAGAAAATCATTGACAAATCATAGTGCTAGATTCGTTCCTCTTACCTTCACCCACCTACAAAAAATAATATTGGCAAGCGGCGATGATTGACTAGTGCGTAATGTCATTTCAAAAGACAGTAATGTCAGCTAGGATTGGAAAACCGACAGGGCAAAGGTAAATGAACTGGGTGGATGTGGAAAGTTCACTATGTGAATTGAGTTTAAGTTAACATTAGCCTAGTAGCTATGTATTGGCAAGCTAGCTTGCTTGTTCAACGGTCATGTGTTACTTACTTGACAAACCCGTAATTGTAATGAGAGGAGTAGATCATGGCACCCCTGGCTGGAAAAAAAAAAGCGAGTGCATGCGCTGCAGAAATTCCTAGAAAGTGACCAGGAAAGATGAACATGCCACCTTCCAACTTCCACCTTCTCTCCCCCTCCTCAAACACACACACACGCAGACACACACACATCTTGGAGAGCGCCGCAGCGCTTAGTCCTCCTGACAGTTGTGCTACTATAATGCATAAAGTTGGCCGTTTGCGGGTCAGGTTTGGGTGGTTGATTAATGCATAATTTTGTGTGTTCGGATGGTTGATTGGCTCTCATAATGGGTCGGGTGGGTGCGGGTATTAAACCCTGCGTACGGCCTTGTATGTGTTCTGTCTATTTTTGGCCACACACGTGAGATGAACATTTTTTCGAAATAGGGTGGTACTCCAAGACCTTTTTAAAGGTTGGCAGGTCTGCTTTTAGTGGACTGTTGACAGACTATGTGTACTTTGTCAGCATTAATGACATACTGTGTGTACTTTGTTAGCATTAATGAAATACTGGTTGTTTTTTGTTAGAACTATTGACATTCTTTGTGTACTTTGTTAGCATTAATGACATTCTGTGTATACTTTGTTAGCATTATTAACATTCTGTGTATACTTTATCATTAATGACATTCTGTGTGTACTTTGTTAGTATTATTGACATACTGACTGTGTGTACTTTATTAGCATTAATTACATACTGTGTGTACTTTGTTAGCAATAATGACATTCTGTATGTTCTTTGTTAGTATTAATGACATTCTTTGTGTACTTTGTTAGTATTGTGGACATACTGACTTTGTGTACTTTATTAGCATTAATGACATTCTGTGTGTACTTTGTTATCATTAATGACATTCTGTGTGTACTGTGTTAGCATTAATGACACTCTGAGTGTACTTTGTTGGTATTATTGACATACTGACTGTGTGTACTTTATTAGCATTAATGACATTCTGTGTGTACTGTGTTAGCATTAATGACATTCTGTGTGTACTTTGTTAATATTATGGACATACTGACTTTGTGTACTTTGTTAGTATTATAGATCTACTGACTTTGTGTACTTTATTAGCATTAATGACATTCTGTGTGTACTTTGTTAGTATTAATGACATTCTGTGTGTACATTGTTAGTATTAATGACATACTGACTGTATGTACTTTGTTAGCATTAATTATTCAAGTAATCATTGTATTATATGTTATTAAGTATATAAATTAGTCTTTCTGGTGCAGGTTCTATCTCTGAAGAGTAAGAACCTGGTAGGCGTCACACTTACAAATTGTGGGATCACTGACCTGGTCCTCAAAGATTGCCCCAAGATGATGTTCATCCACGGTAACCTCCACTATTTATTAAAGTTACTGCATCTGTGTGTGTGTGTGTGTGTGTGTGTGTGTGTGTGTGTGTTAAAGTGCTAATTGTCATTAACTAAAACTCTGAAAGGAGCTCTTACTGTTCAGTGTTTATATGCCGTATAAATACATTTATTTATGTAGCTTCCAGTTTTATACCAGTTTAAGTTTAAATGTGTGTGTGTGTGTGTGTGTGTGTGTGTGTGTGTGTGTGTGTGTGTGTGTGTGTGTGTGTGTGTGTGTGTGTGTGTGTGTGTGTGTGTGTGTGTGTGTGTGTGTGTGTGTGTGTGTGCAGCCACCAGGTGCCGGGTGTTGAAGCAGCTGCGGGTGGAAAGCGCCCCTATCGTGAACAGGTTTGACTATGCTCAGTGTAAGAAGCTGGACATGGAGCAGGTCCTGGATCAGATCCTGAGGATGCCTCCTGAGAGGAACCGTATCATTTACATGCGCCCCATGCACCAGGTGAGTCACCTGTGAGGTCATCTGCTGCCATGGAAACTGAACCCTGAACATGGTGTTTGAAAAATCTAAAAGGAGAATCCGTCTCTCTTCAGTCGGATATTTTTAGTTTCATGCAGCATATTCAGCTAAAAACAGTGCAGAGTGAAAACAACAGTTTTTTTCCCTGTACTTGTCTCTCTCTCTCTCTCTCTCTCTCTCTCTCTCTCTCTCTCTCTCTCTGTCTTTCTCTCTCTCTCTGTAGCCCCTTATACACTGCCAGTTCCAGGCAGGATAGTTATGCCTCTATTAGGTTTCGTCTTTTTTTTTTTTTTGTAAGACATTTTTTTTTATTGACGAAGGATCAACAAGCATGACACATTTCATCTGTATTCGAAGCACGCACTGTTTGTTTACACCTGGCATGTTTTGCTTCCACAACGCCGGAACTCTGTAAAAACACACACTTGCTTGGTTCAATGTAAAATGGAAAAGGCTGTACGACGGCACAGCTTCAATACGGTGCTGAGGCAGAACTGCAGTGTGCCTCTTTGTGTCTTTGTCTCTCTCTCTCTCTATAACATTTTTGTCTCTCAGTCTGTCTCTCTCTCTGCCTGTGTCCATGTCTTCAGATTGACTCTGTAGCTCTGGAGCGGCAACTCTTCCAAGGTCCGTATCCGTACCACATAGCTCTTGTGCATGAGTTCAGCAACCCTCCAAACATCCGGAACAAGGTTCGAATCCGCAGCTGGATGGACACCATCGCTAACATCAGCCAGTGAGTGAAACCGAATTTCCCCCCTGGGGATTAATAGAGGATTATTTTATCATATTTTAAAACAGAATCAGATTATCAGATTATTCACATGAACAGAGTCAGATTATTCACATGAACAGAGTCAGATTATTCACATAAAGAGTCAGATTATTCACATGAACAGAGAGTGTTCGTGTAAACAGAGTTCGAGTTTTCACGTAAACAGAGTCAGTGTTCGTGTAAACAGAGTTCAACTTTTCACGTAAACAGTCAGAGTGTTCACGTAAACAGAGTCAGTGTTCATGTAAACAGAGTTCAACTTTTCACGTAAACAGAGTCAGTGTTCATGTAAACTGACTCTGTTTAAGTGAAAACTCTGAATCTGAGTGGTCAGGTGCACAGAGTCAGATTATTCTCGTGCAATGAGTGTTCACACGTCTTAACACAGATCGTCTCCTGCCTGGCAGTGTGTTGTTACCACAGTGAGTTGTTACCACAGTGACAGCAGCAGTGGTCATGGTTGTTGATTTGGTCATATACATTTAGTATATTTTGTAAGGGACGCTGATTTAAACAGCATCATTATGAGCACTGTAATCTGATTAGCGTCTCTGTGAAGTGGTCAATACTCAGACCTGTCTGCCTGTCTGTCCATCCTCAGAGAGTTGATAAAGTACGAGTTCTTCCCAGAAGCCACCAGGACTGAGGAAGACGTAAAAAAGTTTCCCAGATACCCGTGGGGCAGAGACATCTACACACTGGAGGGTAACAATTACACACTAACCCATTCACATTCAGAGCAATAGCTAACAAATCAACATTACTATAGCTAACATCACAACTCTGCTGTAGTTAACATCACAACTCTGCTATAGCTATCACAACTCTGCTGTAGCTAACATCACAACTATACTACAGCTAACTCTGCTATAGCTAACATCACAACTCTGCTATAGCTAACATCACATCACAACTCTGCTATAGCTTACATCACAACTATACTACAGCTTACATCATAACTATACTACAACTAACATCACAACTCTGCTATAGCTAACGTCACAACTATACTATAGGTAACATCACAACTCTGCTATAGCTAACATCATAACTATACTACAGCTAACATCACAACTCTGCTATAGCTAACATCACAACTCTACTACAGCTAACATCACAACTATACTACAGCTAACATCACAACTCTGCTATTGCTAACATCACAACTATACTATAGCTAACATCACAATTCTGCTATAGCTAACATCACATCACAACTCTGCTATAGCTAACATCACAACTATACTACAGCTTACACCACAACTGCTATACATAACATCACAACTCTGCTATTGCTAACATCACATCACAACTCTGCTATAGCTAACATCCCAACTCTGCTAAAGCTAACTTCATAACTATACTAAAGCTAACATCACAACTCTGCTATTGCTAACATCACATCACATCTCTGCTATAGTTAACATCACAACTATACTACAGCTAACATCACAACTGCACTATAGCTAACAAAACAACTCTGCTATAGCTAACATCACAGCACAACTCTGCTATAGCTAACATCACAACTATACTACAGCTTACATCATAACTATACTACAACTAACATCAGAACTCTGCTATAGCTAACGTCATAACTATACTACAGCTAACATCACAACTCTGCTATAGCTAACATCATAACTATACTACAGCTAACATCACAACTCTGCTATAGCTAACATCACATCACATCTCTGCTATAGTTAACATCACAACTATACTACAGCTAACATATCAACTGCACTATAGCTAACAAAACAAATCTGCTATAGCTAACATCATAACTATACTACAGCTAACATCACAACTCTGCTATAGCTAACATCACAACTCTGCTATAGCTAACGTCACAACTATACTATAGGTAACATCACAACTCTGCTATAGCTAACATCATAACTATACTGCAGCTAACATCACAACTCTGCTATAGCTAACATCACAACTCTACTACAGCTAACATCACAACTACACTACAGCTAACATCACAACTCTGCTATTGCTAACATCACAACTATACTATAGCTAACATCACAATTCTGCTATAGCTAACATCACATCACAACTCTGCTATAGTTAACATCACAACTATACTACAGCTTACACCACAACTGCTATATATAACATCACAAGTCTGCTATTGCTAACATCACATCACAACTCTGCTATAGCTAACATCACAACTCTACTACAGCTAACATCACAACTGCACTATAGCTAACAAAACAACTCTGCTATAGCTAACATCACATCACAACTCTGCTATAGCTAACATCACAACTCTACTACAGCTAACATCACAACTCTACTACAGCTAACATCACAACTGCACTATAGCTAACAAAACAACTCTGCTATAGCTAACATCACAGCACAACTCTGCTATAGCTAACATCACAACTATACTACAGCTTACATCATAACTATACTACAACTAACATCACAACTCTGCTATAGCTAACGTCATAACTATACTACAGCTAACATCACAACTCTGCTATAGCTAACATCATAACTATACTACAGCTAACATCACAACTCTGCTATAGCTAACATCACATCACATCTCTGCTATAGTTAACATCACAACTATACTACAGCTAACATATCAACTGCACTATAGCTAACAAAACAACTCTGCTATAGCTAACATCACAACTATACTACAGCTTACATCATAACTATACTACAACTAACATCACAACTCTGCTATAGCTAACGTCACAACTATACTATAGCTAACATCACAACTCTGCTATAGCTAACATCATAACTATAATACAGCTAACATCACAACTCTGCTATAGCTAACTCACAACTCTGCTATAGCTAACATCACATCACATCTCTGCTATAGTTAACATCACAACTATACTACAGCTAACATATCAACTGCACTATAGCTAACAAAACAAATCTGCTATAGCTAACATCACAACTCTGCTATAGCTAACATCATAACTATACTACAGCTAACATCACAACTATACTACAACTAACATCACAACTCTGCTATAGCTAACGTCACAACTATACTATAGCTAACATCACAACTCTGCTATAGCTAACATCATAACTATACTACAGCTAACATCACAACTCTGCTATAGCTAACATCACAACTCTGCTATAGCTAACATCATAAGTATACTACAGCTAACATCACAACTCTGCTATAGCTAACATCATAACTATACTACAACTCACATCACAACTCTGCTATAGCTAACGTCACAACTATACTACAGCTAACATCACAACTCTGCTATAGCTAACATCACAACTCTGCTATAGCTAACATCATAAGTATACTACAGCTAACATCACAACTCTGCTATAGCTAACATCATAACTATACTACAGCTAACGTCACAACTCTGCTATAGCTAACATCACAACTCTACTACAGCTAACGTCACAACTATACTACAGCTAACATCACAACTCTGCTAAAGCTAACATCACAACTATACTATAGCTAACATCACAACTCTGCTATAGCTAACATCACATCACAACTCTGCTATAGCTAACATCACAACTATACTACAGCTAACATCACAACTCTGCTATAGCTAACATCATAACTATACTACAGATAACATCACAACTCTGCTATAGCTAACATCACAACTCTACTACAGCTAACGTCACAACTATACTACAGCTGACATCACAATTCTGCTATAGCTAACATCACAACTATACTATAGCTAACATCACAACTCTGCTATAGCTAACATCACATCACAACTCTGCTATATCTAACATCACAACTATACTACAGCTTACATCATAACTATGCTATAGCTAACATCATAACTATACTACAGCTAACATCACAACTCTGCTATAGCTAACATCATAACTATACTACAGCTAACATCACAACTCTGCTATAGCTAACATCATAAATATACTACAGCTAACATCACAACTCTGCTAAAGCTAACATCACAACTATACTATAGCTAACATCACAACTCTGCTATATCTAACATCACATCACAACTCTGCTATAGCTAACATCACAACTATACTAAAGCTAACATCACAACTCTGCTATTGCTAACATCACAACTATACTACAGCTAACATCACAACTCTGCTTTTGCTAATATCACAACTATACTACAGCTAACAAAACAACTGCACTATAGCTAACAAAACAACTCTGCTATAGCTAACATCACATCACAACTCTGCTATAGCTTACATCACAACTATACTACAGCTTACACCAAAACTCGGCTATAGATAACATCACAACTCTGCTATAGCTAACATCACAACTAGGGATGAGCATTTGCATTTTTTTAACGGTTTTTAACGGTTAATAACCAGTTAACCGACAAAATATATTATATAGAGATATATATATATAGAGAGAGAGAGAGAGAGAGAGAGAGAGAGATTTACTGATTTTAAGTCAGCTGTATTGGAAGCACACTATCCATCTTTAATGTGAACTGTGCTCTATGTTGTGTTTCAGGAGTGGTGGATGGCGCCCCCTACAGCATGATCACAGACTTCCCCTGGCTGAGGACCCTGAGAGCTGCTGAGCCCAACAGCTATGCCCGCTACGACTTTGAGGACGATGAAAGCAGTGAGTTCAGTACCCAACATCCATACATCCATCAGTTCATCCATCCATGCACCAACATATCCATCAGTTCATCCATCAGTTCCTCCACTTAGGAGACTCACCTTCCTGTAACAGTCAGGGTTAACAAAGAATCTAACCTTACAGGCAACTGACATGTGTCCTCTCTGTTTGACCCTCGCCAGCCACCATCTATGCCCCACGGCGTAAAGGCCAGCTGTCAGCTGACATCTGCATGGAGACCATCGGGGAGGAGATCTCAGAGCGGCGACAGAGCAAGAAGGGCGTGTTTCAGAGGGTGGTGGTGCTTTTCCTCCATCACTGTGACACACCTGGAGAGCCTGTCGACGACGAATACATCTAAACATACAGACAGGCAGGCAGGCAGACAGGCAGGTAGAGAGACAGAAAGAGCTGTGGTTCTGTTGCTTGACTGTCTGCTTAGTGTTTTTCTGCTTGTTCACATGAGGACACATTTAGATGAAGACCCTCAGTCTGTCCACCTGTTCACAGTCTGTCCACCTGTCCCTCAGTCTGTCCACCTGTCTTGAGTCTGTCCCTCAGCCTGTCCACCTGTCCCTCAGTCTGTCCACCTGTCCTTAACCTGTCCCTCAGTCTGTTCCTCAGTCTGTCCACCTTTTCCTCAGTCTGTCCACCTGTCCACAGTCTGTCTACCTGTCCCTCACTCTGTCCACCTGTCCTCAGCCTGTCCACCTGTCTTGAGCCTGTCCTCAGTCTGTCCCTCAGTCTGTCCACCTGTCCTCAGTCTGTCCCTCAGTCTGTCCACCTGTCCTTCAGTCTGTCCCTCAGTCTGTCCAAATGTCCTAAGTCTGTCCCTCAGTCTGTCCACCTGTCCCTCAGTCTGTCCACATCCTCAGTCTGTCCCTCAGTCTGTCCACCTGTCCTCAGTCTGTCCCTCAGTCTGTCCACCTGTCCTCAGTCTGTCCACCTGTCCCTCAGTCTGTCCACATCCTCAGTCTGTCCCTCAGTCTGTCCACCTGTCCTCAGTTTGTACACCTGTCCTTAACTTGTCCCTCCGCCTGTCCACCTGTCATCTTCCACAGTCAGACAGAACAGTGTCCTGGTTTCACATTTTACACGTATTTAACACCGAACAGAGACGTTCAGCCCTGATGGAGCAGCTGCAGAGTTATCTAAGAGAAAGAGTCAGTTTGTGTTCAGCCTATTAGAGGAACAGAAAAACTTCAGACGGACTTAAAAAAAAAGCCAGATGTTCAGATCTGCCTGTTTGCTCTCTTAAGTGTCCTTCATGTTCAGACAGTGCAGTGATGAGGAGGAGAGGAGCTCATATCTTCCTCCTTCTCCTCCTCCTCTGTGTGTAAACTGAGATCATGTACACAGACAGACCTTTTGAATGTTAAATGTTAAATGTTAAACCTGCAGCAGACCTCAGCTCTGTTGAAGCTGCAGCTGAGACTCTAACATGAAGTTTCTGAACATTTCTTCTCCTGTGTGCTGCTCAGATTCTGCTTAATTTATTTTCTTCTGTTTGTTTTGATTAATGGTGAGATTAAAGAAGTGTGCAAACCGGAGATTAAATTACACAAATCAGACTGTTTACTTTTAGCTTTATGTTTGGCAACATGTTTCCTCTCTGTGTGTTATAGTCCTGCACAGAGCTGGATTATAACACATTCAGACTGTGATTATCAGGATAAAGAGCTGAGGATAATCTGACAGATTAACAGAAATAAACAAAGACAGAACGTCAGTGTGAAGCCTTATAGAAATCTGTCACATTGAACGTGTTTATATTCAGATCTCAGCCTTCTGAACATTAAACTGTTTAAAGCGTCACTCTTCTTTCTTTTCTCTTTCTGAGACGCTCAGTTCCTCTGAGTATTTGGAGGTTCAGAGGAGTTTGGTGCATCCTGCAGAGTGTTTGGTTTAATGACTTATCAGAGGTCAGGGTGTCTTTCTTCAGATGTGCAGGTTTTGAATAAAGAATCATAAACAGAGTCATTGAGAACAGTGAATGTCCAGAATTCAGTTTCAGGTAGAATAAACTGAAGCCGATGTGTTTGTGTACAGGTGTGATGAAAATAAAATGACTCCATCGTGTTTATATGTTTATAAAGAATCAGATTATTTCACAAACTGAAAATAAAAAAGGAGAAATCACTTCTGTTGTCCTGATTTTCTTCTTCTGACTGTTGAGTCCTGATTACTCTGATGTCACTCTGAGCTCCAACAGGAACAGGGCAGAGCCTCTCACATGGGTCCCAAACATTCAGACCCCTGTTTCACCTCCTGCCCCATTCATCCTTAGTAATTTAATCAGCTGTCCGGTCATATGACTAAGATCTGTGACGGGTTTACTTTTCAATCACTGATCGATTGCTTTAAACAAAAGCACCTGATTGTAACATCCAAAGGATTCTGACTGGACGTTATTCAAGGATTTTATACTTTAATTTTTTAAAGTGATGAGATGATCTGCAGTGATTTACATGTTTAAAAGTGCAGAAATGTTGAGCTCCTCGACCGAAGATGAAGATGATGAAGAGGACCTGAACTCTGTTTATACCTGGATTCATTCAAATCTGTTCTTCCTGCTGTGTGACAAGTTAAAGAGACATGAATACACACTCAAACACAGTGTAAACAGAGGGACTGTGTGTCTGCTGTTGGACTTCCTGTGACACTGAACAGATTCGGCTCCTCTTTCTCATCTTCAGTGTTAAAGTTCTTACATGTCCATCAAGGATCATTGATACAGAGGTCAAAGTGTTGACTGAACTAAACAGAGGTCAAAGGTCAGAAGATGTTCTCTGAATTTTCAGTGGTCACAAAAACAAGCATGTTTCATCTTCGTGTTTCGACATGTTTTCAGTCTATTTCTTTTATAATCTACTTTTTCTCCACCATCTTCATCACCTTCATCACCTCGCCATCTCCACCATCTTCATCACCTTCACCATCTCCACCATCTTCATCACCTTCATTACCTTCACCATTTCCACCATCTTCATCACCGTCATCCCCTTTTCCATCTCCACCATCTTCATGACCTTCATCACCTTCACCATCTCTGCCATCTTCATCACCATTACCCTCACCATCTCCACCATCTTCATCTTCATCTTCATCACCTTCACCATCTCTACCATCTTCAACACCTTCACTATCTCATCATCTTCATCGTCTTCATCACCTTCACTTTCTTCAACACCTTCATTACCTTCACCATCTCCACCATCTACAACACCTTCATCACCTTCACTATCTCCATATTTTTCAACACCTTCACTATCTCCACCATCTTCATTACCTTCACCATCTCATTGGGTCTGTTCCACTCTTTACACTTGTGTACTTATTTTTATATGCTTTTTACTGTAATGTTGCACCATCCACTTTGCTGCTGTTTCACTAAGTTTTCCCGTTGTGGGATGACTAAAGACTTATGTTATCTCCACCATCTTCAGCACCTTCACCATCTCCACCATCTCCCGCATCTCCACCATATTCACCATCTTCAACTCCTTCACCATTGTCACCATATTCACCATCTCCACCATCTTCAACATCTTCACCATCTCCCCCATCTCCACCATGCCCACCATCTTCAACACCTTCACCATCTTCATCATCTCCACCATATCCACCATCTTCAACACCTTCACCATCTCCACCATCTACCCCATCTTCATCATCTCCACCATAACAACCATCTTCAGTATCTTCATCACCTTCACTATCTTCACATCTGTATCAGGCCTGAGAGCAGCAGAAAGGCAGACAGGCAGTAAAATTCAGACGTGGCCTGTACATGAAGCCTTCAGGCCCTCACTGTTCCTCCTGCAGGCCTGATGTCTGTACGCTGTCAGCTCTATGACCAGATGAGAGTGGGCAGAAGCCCACCTCTTTGGGAAGAATGGGGATTTAGGGCAAAGTGCCACCCCTGTCCCCTTTTGACATGAATGACAGCAAGGCCTAGTTACGTGACTTAGATGGGCCATACTGTCCCGCTCCACTTGTTCCTGTGTTGGAGCACAGGGGTCAGTGCTGCCTGCATACACCAACAGTGCAGTTCAGGGCGTCTTGGGAAAAAAGCCACCAGCTATCCTTCACCAATATTCAACCCTTCATCTGCAGATTTATTGCAAGAAGATTCAAAGGGACATCTGTTGTGATGGCATGGGCTTATATATGTACGCTCTCCGTCACCACAGGTCACGTCACTTTACTGATATAAGATACTCTACCTGAATGTGTGTGAGTCAATCATTTCCTCTGTGATCGAACAGAACTTCATCAGAGTTCAGTTTGTGTCCTTATGAGGGAAACACTGAGAAGTTTATACAAGAGTGTGTGTGTGTGTGTGTGTGTGTGTGTGTGTGTGTGTGCGTGTGTGTGCGTGTCTGCGTGTGTGTGTGTCCATGCTTGGTTAACATCATTAATAGGCAGTCAGTCTTCTCTGCTGCTGTAAACAGTGAGCCATCTTCAAACATTCAAACATTACCTTATTAAGACACGAGACACAGAGCAGACACAGACAGGGGGGTTCATACCCCCACCCCCCCAACACACACACACACACACACACATCTTACTTACACATCGACTTTAGCAGGGACTATAATCTGTGCTCAGTCAGCAGAGACAATAAAGAGAAACAAGACAACATGAGTTTTAACAGCTGAGTCAAGTTAGCTCCTCTGGCTTAGCTGTTAGCATGTTTTAGTGTGTGTGGCTCTATATTAGCATGTAGCTGCTAACAGCAGACGGTCTAAGCTGACATGTTCATGATGAAGGTACACACAATGTGTCCTGCGATTGAAACACACACACACACACACACACACGTAAATACATGGATACACCGCCTCACAGCCTCACTTATAACCTTTAAAACCATCAGTTCATGTATTATTGTGAAACTCATCACAAACTCGTTTGTTTATTTAGATATCCATTAGCTTCAGCATAGCAGAAGCTATTATTCCAGGGGTCCGCAAAATTTTACAGCGTGACATTACAAAATACACCTTGGCACAGTTCATCACAATACAAACACATAAGTCATACATCACATCTAACAAAATAAATATTGCCACAAATCAAACAACAAGCTAAAGAAAATAACAGACAAGCTCCATCTGAATTTATCATGACCGTATAGATGTTTACAAAGAAAGCCCATTGACATACACATTGATATTAATGACTGAAATTTCTCTGTAAGTAATGCTCTTCTTTAAAAACAATATATAGTATTTAGTTGTGCTATATCATTTGGTACCTGTATGCTACTGATGCTGACCTGATGTGGTTTTGCATTTTGGTAACGTAAAATAGCCTCCAGCAGCATGCCTTGTTGGGTTATGGTGTGTATCAGTACTAAAGGACACTTTTTTGACATGTGACAGTAGAATAACAACTGAACCCTGTGGGATTGATTTGATCTTGTAATGTCTGTATGTATAATCAGTGTATTGATTAACAGACTGTGTTCATGTCGCTGCTCTGCACCTTCAGACATCCTCACATTTATTCACCTGATCCTTCCCTGTGATTGGCTGAGCAATCAATGCAGTGAGACCAGTGATGTGATTGGCTGAGAGAGTATTTCTCACAGTCTGCCCCGACTCACAGAGTTTGACAGATTACTTAAACATGTTTGTTGAGCTGTAATGTAAATGATGTTGCTTTACTGTGATGAAACACACCAATTCTGGTGTTAATACTGACAATTCTTGACAAATTTATAAAAAATCTGCATTTCATGGTTTGGAAATGGCTCAAAAGCTATCTACTGTTTTAAATCAGCCCTGGGCCTTGCCAGTCGATGGTGATGTAGACACGACCGTTTGAGACAAAATAACATGAAATTTATAAAAAAAAGAATGTTAACGGCTGTCAATCAGAGGTGGGCGGTACACCTTCGAAGTGGAGCTCCAAAAACTTTGAGTATCAGGCCTGTTAGCCACTAACTAGATCCCCCCCCCCCCCCCCACAGCAGTGTAATTTTTTCCATGTGGGATTTCGGTATTTTAGACCGTTCAGTCTGACGTCTGTTGAGAAAAACACCAAATTTAGGAGAAATATGAAAATGCTCAAACTTTTTTCATCTCTCTCTTTTCTCCTTTATCGCTCACTTTCCTCCTCTCTTTACATTGTCTTTGTTTTCCTTCCTCTCCTCTATTCCTAACCCCCTCCCAATCTTCCTCCCCCTCTCCTCCTCCCTTCCTCCTTTCCTCCGTTTATCCTTTCTCCCTCCCTCCATCTTTTCTCAGACGTATCTAAGGTCACCACTCCAGCCTTATGTGTTCCTGTGACGTCAGCCAACCAGTCACGGATGAGGGGCATTCCCTGGTGTCAGCTCCGCCCCCAACTGACCATACAAGGTAATAAAGGAATGCACAGCCTGCAAGCCAATGTGCTTCATAAGAGAGACACAGACACACTGTGAGACAGACAGAAACAGACAGAGAGAGAGACACAGACAGAGAGAGAGACAGACTCGGACAGAGAAAGACACAGAGAGAGAGAGTCTCACTCTGATGAGACATCCTGACTTTTAGAAAAACAAATACTCTTCATCTCACAGAGAGCATCCCAGTCATCTGAACCAATAAGACCAGTAGAGACCTCCTCAGACCGGCAAAGACCTCCTCAGTCCCGCAGAGACCTCCTCAGAGCGGCAAAGACCTCCTCAGTCCCGCAGAGACCTCCTCAGACTGGCAAAGACCTCCTCAGTCCCGCAGAGACCTCCTCAGAGCGGCAAAGACCTCCTCAGTACCACAGAGACCTTCTCAGATTGGCAGAGACCACCTCAGTCCCGCAGAGACCTCCTCAGACCGGCAGAGACCTCCTCAGACAGGCAAAGACCTCCTCAGTCCCGCAGAGACCCCTCAGACCGGCAGAGACCTCCTCAGAACGGCAAAGACCTCCTCAGTCCCGCAGAGACCTCCTCAGACCAGCAAAGACCTCACAGACTTTTTTTCTTTAATGAGACATGAAGGTAAAAGTTTATAATTGTTATCAAGTGTGTGTGTGTGTTTGTATGCGTGTGTGTGTGTGTGTGTCGGGAGGGGGTAAAAATGATCGAGTCTCTGCAGTCTGACATCAACATCTTATCTCACACTGTAGGGCCGACTGAGACCAGAACCATCAGGGACCAGAACCCCAGAGGACCTGATGTAGAACAAGCAGGGGGAGAGTCAGGAGGTGTGGAAGAAACAGAAAAGGTAAGACCATCACACACACACGCACACACACACACACACACACACACACACAGAGTATAATAACAGTCCTGGTAAATCTTGGTGATGCAGCAGAGACGATGAGAAACAGTCAGAGACAGAAACAGAGAGTTTATCTACATATCAGGTCAGAGGTCAGATACTCTTCATCAAGCAAACCTAAAACTATCGTGTGTGTTTGAATCACTTTGGATCTGAAGCAGAACGAAGCCGGTTCCTAAATGACGAGTCTGACAGCAGCATCATTACAGATCCCCCCCCCCCACATGTTTGGGGCAGGAACAGGAAATGCTGTATTTATTTTCTGAGCAGTCAAAAGTGTTCAGGGCACAGGGTCAGCAGGACTTTCACATGACCCCCCGCCAATATACACCACACACACTATGACACCAGTCCTCCTCTGGGACCACAGACCAGGGTTCCCAGGGCCTCTTTCACATGGAGGGGGGAGGGGGGGGAGAGGGGGGGGGGGGCTCACGTAGAGTTGAAGTCTGCAGTTTTTGTCTCTTTCATTCTAAACTTGAATCCAAACTGAAACTAAGTGTCAGAACAGACTGAGGTACTTGAGAGTGACCGTCTGGATAACTGAGTACATTAAGCCTGTGTGTGTGTTTGTGTTTGTGTGTGGGTGTGTGTGGTTTATAACGTGTCACTGACTGCAGGTCCAGGTGTGTTACATGAGACACTCTGCAGGTCTGACTCTCTCACAGCTGTTCACTCTTTCCATTAACACCATTGTGTTTTCTTTTTTATTCAGGAATGCTTATTGTTCACATCACTCATGGACCCCTCACGTCCTCACGTCCTCACATCCTTACATCCTTACATCCTCACATCCTTACAGCCTTACAGCCTCACATTCTCATATTACTCACATCTTCACATCCTCATATTCCTCACATCCTCACATTCTTATATTCCTCACATCCTCATATTTCTCACCTCCTCACATCCTCATATTCCTCACATCCTCAACATCCTCATATTCCTCACATCGTTACAGCCTTGTATCCTTAGAGCCTTACAGCCTGACATCCTTACATACTAACATCCTCACGTCCTTACAGCATTAGATCTTTACATCCTTACATCCTCACATCCTCATATTCCTCACATCTTCACATTCTCAACTCCTTACAGCCTTACATCCTTACATCCTTACAGCCTGACATCCTTACATACTAACATTCTCATGTCCTTACAGCATGACATCCTCACAACCTCACATCCACACATTCTTACAGCACATTCTTACATCCTTGTATCCTTGGATCCTTCTGTCCTGACATCAAAGAATCCTTGGCTCCTGTTCTGCTGTTTGTGCTCCTTGAGTTAACTGTGACCATATTTGGTATCTGATCTTTATAAGTGAAGTTTATGGTGTGTGTGTGTGTGTGTGTGTGTGTGTGTGTGTGTGTGTGTGTGTGTGTCTGTGTGTGAGTGTGAGTGCGAGTGTACTTCCTGTGTGTGATTTAAGGAGCAGAGGGGAAAGCGAAAGACGCCCATATAAGGAAATGTTTGGTTCAACAGGAGAGATGGCTCTGACTGTTATCACAGCCTGTCTAAACACACACACGCACACACACACACACACACACACACACACACACACACACACACACACACACACTCAGTGTGTGCTGTTATTTTAATTGATTCTTTTTCGTCTTTAGTTTGAGACATTTATTTTATTGAGAGTGTGAGTGTGTGTGTGTGTGTGTGTGTGTGTGTGTGTGTGTAAAATGGTGTATAACAATGTATAGTTTGAGCTGCTGTGTGTAACTACTGTAAATCAGACTAATAATCTGTTAACTGTGACAAATCAGAACACTAAATACATTAACATACATTATTATAAGATAAGACAAGACCATAAGAACTTCATTAACCCTGAAGTAAACTATAGTGCCAGAAAGCTCCAAAAATACAGTATAAATAAGAGAATACAAAAAAAACTCAAATATGAGTGAAAATATAAAATATAAACAATATTACAACAGTTATTTACAGAAGTAGGCAGGAAGTGATGGTGGAAGTTAAAGTGACAGTAGTAGCCTACTGACAGTTATTATGTAGTAAGTGCTTCTATTGCACAAGATAATGAGTTAATAAGAAAATATGATGTTGCTCCTGATGCTGCACATGGTGCTCATTAATAGGTGGGAGTATTGCACATGATTATTCATTCTATAAATATCAACATGAATACAAAATAAATTCTGGCCAGAAAAGTATTATTGCACAATATTGAAAGTGTTACTGCACATGATATCAGAAGCTGGACATGGTGATAAAAGTCCCATCATGCTCCATGTTTCTTTCTGATGACCGGGGAGGAGTTATACAGTCTGATGGCCACAGGTAGAACAGACTTCCTGTGGTGCTCTGTGCTGCTCCTCAGTGGTCTCAGTACACCGCTGAAGGTGTTCTGGTAGAACTCCAGTGTTGGCATGCAGGGGGTGACACACGCACTGTTAAACTCTGATGTTTGATTATCTTGTGATCAGAAAGCTGAAGTCCAGCAGCTGTTTGGTTCTGACATGGTCTCACTCTTCTGTTTGGTTCTGACCCAGTCTCACTCTTCTGTTAGGGTTAGGGTTAGGGTTGGTTCTGACCCGGTCTCACTCTTCTGTTAGGGTTAGGGTTGGCTCTGACCCGGTCTCACTCTTCTGTTCGGTTCTGGACCAGGTGTAGATAATTGTTTGCAGACATGGAGTGCTTTTATTCTGAAGGATCAGACAGTCTGTGAGAGACAGGAAGTGATTTGTGACTGACATGTTATGATGGAGTTTCTTCTACCTTTAAAGGGCGGCTGCGGCTCAGTGGTAGAGTCGGTCATCTTTCAATCGGAAGGTCAGAGGTTCGAACCCCAGCTCCCTGTCGAAGTGTCCTTGGGCAAGACACTGAACCCCAAATTGCTCCCGGTGGCATAGCCAACGGGTATGAATGTGATAACTGATTTACTGTTGGGCACTTTACGTAGCAGCCTCTGCCATCAGTGTGTGAATGGGTGAATGTGACATGTAGTGTAAAAGCAGCTTTGAGTGGTCGCAAAGACTAGAAAAGCGCTATATAAGTACAGTCCATTTACCATTTAAATATTCTGATCGTTCTCAGTGACACATTTATAATGATTTAGAGGAACATTTCAACATTTCAAAGCTCTTGTTTTCTGTGATTAATCCCCAGATCTCACTTCATCACTCTGACATCACTAACAGATTGTTAAAACAGACTGATGGTGGTGACTCTGCCTCCATATGAAACCTCTGATCCTTTTGAGTTTTGATTCAGTTTGTTGTGATTCTTTTTTTTTACTGTAATTTTATGTTTGTAAAACAAAACACAGTGAGTCTGAATCACAGCAGAGGATGATGATGAAGAACTAAGCTGCTGGTGATGTGAGACTCTAGACAAGGATGCGCACACACACACACACACACACACACACACACACACACACACACACACACAGAGTGAGGCTGGGAGAGTTCAGGTCTGTTTGTTGGTTCAAAAAGTACTACAGACTAGACTAACTGTAGTTGTTGAGAGTACTACAGTTCACCACAGTGTGTGTATGTGGGGGGGTGTTTTGGGGGGGGATCCCTCTTCTTAATAAGGGCTGATGAAGGCCTCGTCTCCTTTTAGAGCGTCAGTCAGCTCTGTGACTAGAAAAGGGAATGTATGCAGCGGGGGGGGGGGGGGGGGGGCTATCAGTGGGAGCGATCACAGACTGGGTGAATGTTTATCCACAGAGCTCCCATTTTCCATCATCCTTAAAATACAGACCTTATATGGACACCAGACAGCATTCCTCTCTCTTTCTCTCTCTCTCTCCTCTCACACTCTCTGTCTCACTCTCTCTCTCTCCTCTCACAATCTCTCCGTCTTTCTCTCTCTCTCTAACTTCCCTTCACAGTCTCTCTGTCTCTGTCTCTCTCTCTACCTCCTCTCACACTTTCTGTCTCTCTCTCTCTACCTCCTCTCACACTCTCTGTCTCTCACTCTCTCTCGCTTGTCTCACACTATCTCTCTCATTCTCTCTCCTCCCACACTCTCACTGTGTCTCTCTCTCTCTCTCTCCTCTCACACTCTCTGTCTCACTCTCTCTCTCCTCTCCCACTCTCTCTTGTCTTGTTTCTATATGTTGTTGTAACAAGAACATATGCTGTTGTTGCTCTCTTTGCCTGTCTCTATCCTGCATCTCCTTCTATCCCATGTTCGGCCCATCCAGTCGAGGCAGATGGCTGTTCAACATGAGTCTGGTTCTGCTCGAGGTTTCTGCCTGTTAAAAGGAAGTTTTTCTGCCAATGTGCCGAATATTGCTAAGTGCTACTCATGGTGATTCATGTTGGGCCTCTCTTTAAATAATATAACAAAGAGTCGGTCTAGACCTGCTCTTTTTGTGAAGTGTCTCGAAATAACTCTGGTTATGATTTGGCGCTATACAAATAACATTTGATTGATTTGAATTTGATTGAAAATATGTGGAAATGAAAATGAAAATGCTGAATTTACTCTTAAAATATAAACAGATAACTTAAGATCAAAATAGAAAAGTGTCGACAACAGTTAAGAACAAAAAAAGTGACAGTGTGTTTTTCTATTTATGTTTAAAAATGTGTTTACAGTTATTTGTTCTTTGTACAGTTTGTTTATATACAGAGGTGAGCAGTGCACACGCTCAGTGCAGGTACACACAGTTGCTTAAACAGTCTTCATGGAGGTTTGGGGCAGTTGGATAACCTCTTCCTGTCACAACAGCTCACACACCTTGCTGCTGTGTTTGCACATTGCTGTTCTTTATTGTTCATGTTGCCAGATTTTTTGTGGCTGTGTGTAATCACTAGGAAGTGTGTGTGTCTGATGTAATGTTACAGTTGGCAGGTATTTAAAAGTGTCGCTCTGTTTCCACCTCCTGTTGAGTGCAGTGGGTGCAGAGTGTGTCCTCTGTAGGGAGCCAGGTGTGCCTGTGGCGGCCTCTCTCCATGGCTCTGCTCACTGAGTCTGTGCAGAGTCAGTGATGTCCACAGCGCTCAGGGGTTCTGCCACTGTGTGCTCTCTGTTTAGGGACAAACCGTTTGTTGGTTGATTCTTTCCAGTGTGTTGAATATTTTTCCCCTTTGTTGTTTTATAGTTCGGCTCAGTCTCATTGGGTTTCTGTCTGAGGGCTCTGCTTGTGAACGGAGTCCCAGGACCAGCTGGCTGAGGGGGCAGCTCTGTCCAGTCTCTCTGGAGGTGAGGGCTTTGTTTTGGAGTACGTCGGGGTCACTTTCTTTTACAGGGTTATAAAATTGAAATAATCTCTGGTGGATTTTGATAAGTAGTGGATATTGTCCTGATTCGGCTCTGCATGCATTGTTTGGTGTTTTTCGTTGGATGTGGAGAATGGATATACAGGATTCTGCATGCAGACTCTCAGTTTGGTGTTTTATAAAGTCTTGGATGGCGAGTGGACCCCAGAGCTCGCAGCCATAAAGGGAGATGTTCTTAACGGACTCCAAAACTTGTCTCTCTCTCTGTCTGTCTCACTAATGTGTGTATGTATAATGTGTGTGTTCTAACCATAGACTGTATAAATGGACGAAGCCACTGCAATGTCCCGCTCATTGGTTTCTCAACTGAGTAAATGAAGCTGAAATATTGCTGCTGCCATGTTGGTTGTCTGGAGCCTGAAGTGACCATATTTGGATGAGCTGCGAAGGAGCGAGGGTTATCAAAGTTATAAGCTAAACATCTGTGGCTGAACCATTAGCTGGTGAATGAGCTGGTTTAACTTGGTGTTAAAGGAGAGATTCTGTTTGTGGTGGTGACTGCAGGTATTTATTTATCAGACAAAACAAGTAGTTTCGCTGCTCGCTCGCTTGGTGAGATAGTGGTGGATGAACGACACGTAACGGAAAACGTAAAATAACTGATCTTCTCATCACTACGACCCGCTGTCATCGCTCTCATCTCCTGCACTGGTTGATGACTAAATAAATATTTGATAAACACTGAGCAGGCTAACAAGCACAGTATACCTGTTAATTAGTGCTAAAATATATCAATACAATAATACTAGCATCTAACTCACTGAAAAGCTGGAGCTCAGACTTCTTGCACAGCCAGAAAGTTAAATCCCACAGAGAGACAGATTATTTGTCCCCTAAAGTCTCCAACAACACAAACAGGCAAAGTTAAATTCAGTGTCTGTGCTGACGTTAAGCAGACAGCCAGGAGTATCCACCTATCAATCAAGTGACCCGGCCCCCATGATTTAATGCTTAATATAATTTAAACGGGTGAGTTATACAAAAAAATCATCCCCCGTACAATTATCTTGAACAGCAACATCAGCTACTGTTTTTTGGACCAGGCTGTAAACATGGAGTAGCTTAATGTGGCCACTTGAGGAACTGCAGTTTTTAGCACTTCTGCGTTGGCTTCATTTTTCAACACCTGAGTTTGCCGCTTGGTTATGTGATCTATGTTCTCTGTGTTCTGCTGTTAGGTCTGCAGGCTGATGATGGAGGACCAACAAGATGCATTATGGGTAAGAACACAGTGTGTCTGTTTGATATGAAACATTCACATCCTGAGAACATGTGCTGCTCTGACAATCAATCAATCTTTATTTATATAGATCATAATTTACAACCGAGCAGGTGTTCCCCACACCCCCCACTCCCTCCCTCCCTGTGGCCCCCGGTGCAGTGCTGCATCTCTGGTCAGTTGGTAGTCTGAGATGAAGCACTGTAGCTCGGGATGCAGGACCAAAACTTCATCAGGTCTACAGGTTTACAGGTCTACAGGTGTGCAGGTTTACAGGTGTTCAGGTGTGCAGGTCTACAGGACTTGAGGTCTACAGGTCTACAGGACTTCAGGTCTACCGGTGTGTGCGACTTCAGGTCTACAGGTGTGCAGGTCCTGGTCTGACTGTACTCTCTCAGATGTTAACAGGTTTGTTCATAGGTGAAAGGTCAGTAAAATTCACACTCCACCTTCATGCTGTTTAAAATACTTTCTTTTAAAAAAGTTTGATTTAAGTTTTGTCAATAAGTTAAAGGATGAATAAAGTTTTTCATGTGGTCATGAATTAGACCTTCACATACAAACAGGATCATTGGTGCATGAAAGTATGAACACAGAGAGGAGGATCCACTGATGATGATGAAGATGATGAAGATGAAGAAGGCTCTGTTGGTGACTCCTCTCTCCTGGGGTCCAGTTTTCCCAGGAATCCCTTGACCTATCAGAAACGGGGATTCCTGGAAATACTGTTCTTGGGGGTGGGGCTTATCAGCAGTATTAATGTGTGTATTATACTGTAATTGTGTGTGTAATAATGTAAGTCATAAGGCCTGCCCCCCCAATAGTGTGTGTGTAAATATTCAATAAAAAATTAACAAATAAATGCTTGTACATGTTGTCATTATATAAATACTACTGTGTACTGCATAACAGTACTCACATCATTTACTGAAGTAAATCCTTTACTATAAAAGTCGCAGATTTAAAACTCGACTAGAGTAAAAGTACAGCAGTACTCTCAGACTCTAAATACTAATTTATTTAAATCAATCAAATTTTTTTGTATAGCGCTAAATCATAGCCAAAGTTATCTCAGACACTTTGCAGACATAGCAGGGGGTACGCTACGAAGCAGGATCAGGTGTTATTGAGGTAACTTCAGGGTTATATCCGAGTTTTCAGTATTACGAAGGTGGTTGACTTCTTACCGGGGTAGATCACCATGGTAACTTATGCTGAACACCTAACCTGCTCCGGAGCAGGTTATGTCTGAGATAAGAGATCAATCTAAACTACACACCACCTACTGACCAATCGGGTCTCTTGATTCAGGAGCTCTGTCAGCAGATGGTGAGAGGAAGGAAAGAATCTCCTAGAGTGGCGAATCCACCCTCTGCAGGACGCTGTGATGTCATTACATGCTGCATCCATGGCCGCTAGCAGGGCCATTTGGGTATGTGGATGCTGGTCATATACCTTCCACCTCCAGGAAGAGAAAAACTCCTCTATTGGATTTAGGAATGGTGAGTAGGGAGGGAGATATTCCACCAGCATCCTATCATGTGCTGCAAACCACTGTCTGACCACATCTGAGTGGTGAAAAGGCACACTATCACAAACAACAACATACTTGTTCAGATGGTCTCCACTTAGACCCCTCTCATTCTCAGGGATTATGTCCCTTTAAAGAGTGTCTAAAAAAGTCAGCAGATGTTGTGTGTTGTATCGAACAAGATGGGGGATATGGGTGAGGACGCCGTTTTCTGAGAAGGCTGCACACAGTAATATTCCCTCCTCGTTGGCCTGGGACATCAATGGTTGCTTTCTGTCCAATGCGATTCCTTCCACACCTTCTACCTTTTGCCAGATTGAAACCCGCCTCATCAAGGTATATGAATGTGTGCAGCTGATCCCTGGCCTCCAGCTCCAGTACACGGTTTATCACAGAAGAGGGAGCGAGAAAAACTATAACAACTTTTCCTGTGTAACACAATGCATTTTGGACAACATATTGTACAGTATGCACTGTGAATACATATACACAGCACTGTCGTGTAAGTGTAGTGCATGGCACTACACAAAGTAAACAGTTTACAGCACTGAACATTAGAGTATGCATTGAACACATACATGTTTTACCTGTACATACTGGTGACAGATCTCCTTCACTCTGTTGCTGTTCCGTTCAAATGGCACATTGTACAATTGTCTCATGCGCATTTCATTTCTCCTGAGCACTCTGTCAGTTGTAGCGGTTGAAACGGATTCAATATTCCCAAAGATATTGTCATCCTCTATAACAGCACTTTTTAGCTGTCTAAACCTTATGGCATTGTTTGCAATCACCATTGCACAAATGGCTTCGTCTTGTTGCGGAGTAAAAAGGGGCCCTCTTCCACCTCTGCAAGGTTGTCTATGTGGTGCAGAGTAAAATTACAGGATATGGCGAATATGTACTGTAACACTACTGTACACTACAATACACTAAATATGTGCTGCAGTAAAGCTGTAAATCTAAATGTAAAATGTAAAAAGTGACAAGTTCTTGTCCCACTGCAAGCTTCATGTATGACACAATGACAGTATTGCAGTACAGATTGTTTAGTGCTGAATTACTGTCCATTATACACACCTGTTCTCCCAACGAAATGTTTGAATAATTGAATTTACAGTGGTTCTCCCAACATTTGGCTGCACCCTTCGACCAGCCTCAGCCATTGTGAGGCCGTGATTGACAACATGATCCACAATTGTAGCCCTGATTTAATCAGGAATCCGCCTTTGTA
Organism: Semicossyphus pulcher; assembly: GCF_022749685.1. Classification (NCBI taxonomy): domain Eukaryota; kingdom Metazoa; phylum Chordata; class Actinopteri; order Labriformes; family Labridae; genus Semicossyphus; species Semicossyphus pulcher. Next base: position 36,108,045 of record NW_027211693.1, on the reverse strand, counting down.
CTTGGCCTCTTCTTCCTCTTCCCCTGTTTTGTCCCCTTCCCCTTCCTCCCCGCATCCTCACCCCTCTTCCACGAGGCTGACCTTCCATTTCTGTGTCACAGTATTGTAGAAATGGTACACACTATGTCCTGCTTGGTTCATATATGCTTGTAAAGTGGGGGTTCATGGGATTCAGCTCTGAGTGACTGTGGAGAAGTGGCTTATCATTGGTTGTAACTAATGCTTCACACACCCCTTCTCATCAGTGAAAGCTGAGGTTCACCTGAGAGAAATTGTTCAATTCAGGCGACATTTTCAGGAAAAAAAAGATTAGAAAATGTCTAAAATGTGATTGACAGATTTTGACAACTATTTATACATTTTTGTTGCTAATGACTCAAGCAATGAAATGAGGACTATTAGTTTGTAGTTATAAGGAATGACTTTTCAGCATTCACAAGTATATTTCATTTTGACTGACATGACATAAGCAAATTATAATGTTATAAAAGAGCAGAGAGTTGTATGAAAGCAATTGATGCATGTCCAAAAGCATTTGCCATTTGTTGGAAGGAATGAGAAACTGCCACTATGATGTGTACAAATGACTAAATGTTGTGGAGGTTGAACTAACTGTTGTGCAAATGTTAATAGTGATGTGAGAAATGCACCAAAGCGACTGAGAAAAACTGTAATGTATATATATATATATATATATATGCATTATTTAAAGAAAAGAAAACAACACTTATAGACAATAGTGCAATGGTGCAATAGAGAGTGCAAAGGTGCAGAGATAAATATGGTTGTGAATCAGACGAAGTAACAAATGCATGGACTAGTTTTTCTGCATCGTGTTGAGACAAGATGTGTCTGTGATTGTTGTGAAGATGAAAGAAGGCTGTCCTTGATATTTGTTTTATGTGGGAGATGAGGAGGGACATATCCTGATCAAATAGAACTCCCAGATTCCTAACAGTAGTGCTGGATGCCAGGCTGGTGCCATCTAGGGCAGTTACTTTATTAGAGAAAGAATCACTAAGGTGTTTGGGGCCGAGCACAATAACTTCAGTTTGTCTGAATTAAGTAGCAGAAAGTTTCTAGTCATCCAGATCTTTATGTCCTTAAGGCATGCTTCTAGTTTAGATAGCTGATTGGTTTCGTCTGGCTTCATTGATAAGTATAATTGAGTATCATCTGCATAACAATGAAAATTAATGGAGTGTTTCCTCATGATATTACCAAGAGGAACCATATATAAGGTAAAAAGAATCGGTCCGACCACCAGTTAGCGGCAGGAGGTTACAGAGTCTCTAATCTTTAGGATTTTGTCATTAAAGAAGCTCATGAAATCATCACTGCTGAGGCCTATAGGAATACTTGGCTCAGTGGAGCTGTGACTCTCTGTCAGCCTGGCTACAGTGCTGTAAAGGTACCTGGGATTGTTTTTATGTTCTTCTATGAGGGAGGAGTAGCATGTCGAGCATGTCGTAGGGCCTTCCTGTATTTATTAAGACTATTTTGCCAGAGTAAACAAGACTCTTCTGTTTTGGTGGATCGCCACATTCTTTCAAATTTACGCGAAATTTGCTTCAGGTTACGAGTTTCTGAGTCATACCATGGAGCTAGCCTCTGTCGTTTGATAATCTTCTTTTTTAAGGGGGCAATCGAATCTAGAGTACTTCTCAGCAAACCTGCAGTACTATCAACAAACTGATCAAGCTGAGAGGGACTAACATTAGCATAAGAGCTTTCTGTAGTAAACAGATGTGAAGGAATTAAAAGCAGCTGGAATTGTTTCCTTAAATTTAGCTACAGTCCTATCAGGCTTCCGTACAAGTGGAGGGAAGTTCAGTAAGAGGCTCTGTCAGTATTGGCGTTTTACCCACGTTTTAACCGGACAAAAGCTTTTAGTAATCGCACGCTTCGTTGTGAAGTCATAGGCCACCTCCACAACACGGAAGTCTTCCGGCCTGTGAAAACGCCGGTATGCTGTCAGCTGTCAAGCTGCTGCGTCGCTTTTCTTTTATCTTAAGTGATCAGTGCTTTTACGGATTCTACTCCCTGCTGCGGAGAACTTTTTACTGCTTTTACGGACTGCCGAGGATTCTGTTGAGCTGACGTGGAAGCCCCGGTCGGTGGCATGTAGGGATAAACACCCTGCAAAGCTTCCCCCCCCTGTCTCTCCATCTCTGGACCTCCCGCTGGCCAACAGGTTCGGCATTCTGAGCATGCAGGACTTCCCTCCTCTGGTTGGACCCTCTCCTCAGCTTCCATCGCAGGCGGTTAAGTCCGCCTCCTCCTCCACCCGCCGCAGGTTGCTAAAGGAGGCCGTGAGGAAGAGAAACTCCGGAGGACTCATCCATCCGAAGGCAGCAGGGGTCCCCTCTGCTAGAAAAGGAACCATCACTTCGCTGCAGAGGTCCCCGGTCACGACCAGCCAGCCACACCCTGCGGCTTCCCAATCCGATGGCTCAGCATCCGTGGACACGGCGGTGGCTGGCTCGCCACACTCGTCTGCCCGGCCACGCACTGTGGGGGGTGCACCGTCCTCACGTAGGTCCTCCCACCTGTCTCCTCTTCGTCCCCTTCTCCCCCCGACCACTTTGATAGTGGGGGACAGCATCACCAGGAACATTCGCTTTTTTAATGCCACTACACGCTGTTTTCCTGGAGCCACAGTCCAGGGCATCTGGGAGAAACTACCTGAGTTGCTGCACTCACTTCCACCCTCCATAAAACGGGTGATAATCCATGTGGGCTGCAATGACACGAATCGTCAGCAATCGGAGTTGACAAAAAGGGATTTCAATGACCTTTTTAGCCTTTTAAAAAACTGTGGGAAGGCTGTTTTTATCAGTGGTCCCATGCCAACGCTGTCCCGCGGGGATGAGTGTTTTAGCAGGCTCCGCTACCTCAACACCTGGCTCCGGTTCGCCTGTGGAGCTCACAACTTTGTTTTTATGGACAACTTTAATCTGTTTTGGAACCGTTCCTCCTTTTACAGGAATGACGGCGTCCACCCTAACAGTCTGGGCAGCTCGATGTTAAGGGCTAACATGCAGTATGTTGTCCGATACACTCCACGTGATTGACTATTTACATTGCACACCCCTGTACCTGAGCCTCCTTCTTCTTCTCTGCCTGTAGTGGCTCCGTCCACAACACCAGCTGCTCACAGTACCCCCACACTCACTAGCTCCCCCTACAGGTCCCAGTTACCTCTACCACCCCCACCGGACATTTTTCCCATTCAGACCATTACAGGCAGACGTTTTCCCTGGGCACACACACAGAGTGGTTTTAACAGAGACAATCTTGTATATGCAGACATTTCACCTCCCTGTGGTCATGAGCATACGTTCAGCACGAACATTAACCTGGCCGTGCTGAACGTACGCTCTCTTTTAAACAGAACTTTTATTATAAATGACCTGATTTTAGACAGCAAGTTAGATGGGATTCTTTTAACAGAGACATGGCTTGGCACAGAGGCACCAGTTGTTCTCACCGAGGCTTGCCCACCAAATTTTAACTTTTTATTTTCTATCAGGGGAGGTAAGAGAGGAGGGGGAACTGCATCCATTTTTAAAAACACATTAACATCAAAGGAAGTTTCTTTTAACAGTTACTCGTCATTTGAGTATCACGCCTTTGTTTTTAGCAGTCCTCCTATTCTCTGCATCACTGTTTACAGACCACCCCATCACTCCACTTCTTTTATCAGTGAATTTTCAGAGCTTTTATCGATCATACACACCACGTACAATAGAATTTTAATAACTGGCGATTTTAACTTACACGTCGACAACATCTCGGACCCACTGTCCAGAGAATTTTTAAACCTTTTAAATTGTATGGATTTTAACCAGCACGTGACACAGCCGACTCACAACAGAGGACACACCCTGGACCTGGTCATAACCTATGGCCTCTCCACTGGTGTGTCCTCTGTTGTTGACCTGGCTGTCCGACCACTACTGTGTGTATTTTAACATTGCCAGTTTTAACCACCAGGAGGCCCCGGTGAGAACAGTGAGGAAACGCTACCTAACTTCTGAGGTGGCTGCAAATTTTATCGAGATTTTACAGAGCACTCCTGCTGAAATCTTACCTGCACCCTGTGATTTTATTGCTGACAATTTTAACAGGAAATTGAAATTAGCTTTGGACTCTGTGGCTCCACTTTTAACAAAAACAATAAAAACAAAACCTTTACCCCCGTGGAGAAATGAGGAAATTAAAAAATCGAAAAGACAATGCAGGAGTGCGGAGAGAAGGTGGAGAAAAAATAAACTAACAGTCCATTATCAGATATTTCGTGAACATCTCAAATCGTACAATAAAACAGTCAAACAGGCAAGAATATCCCATTTCTCAAAACTCATCACAGACAACAAAAATAACCCCAAATTTATTTTCTCCACCTTCGATCTTTTAACCAACACCAATTTTAAAAAATCCTCAGAGTCACCAACAGACGCCCTCTGCGAGGACTTTGCAGACCACTTCAGAAGTAAAATCGACGACATCAGATCCAGTCTTTTAGCACATCAGAATGTAACTTTTATCACACCTGGACAGTCGCTTTTATCCGAGGAAACACTGGAGAGTTTTGTCCTGGTTGATGCAGGGACACTTGGTCGAGTTTTCTCCCAGGTAAACCCAACAACCTGCCTTTTAGATCCAATTCCCACATCACTTTTAAAGACATTTTATGGATTCTTCGAGGAACAGATTTTAAATATAGTAAATTGCTCTCTTCAGACGGGTGTCTTCCCCGCTGCCTTCAAAACGGCAGTAGTGAAGCCCCTTCTGAAGAAGAGCAATTTAGATCCTAACATTTTTAATAATTACCGACCTGTATCCAACTTACCGTTTTTAAGTAAAATTTTAGAAAAACAGTTTTTTAAGCAACTAAATGACTTTTTAAATAGAAACAATATTTTAGAGAAGCATCAATCTGGTTTTAGGATGAACCACAGTACTGAGACAGCCCTTTTAAAGATTTTAAATGACATCAGGTGTGACGCAGACTTACAGAAACTCACAGTCTTGGTTCTACTGGATCTAAGCGCCGCCTTTGACACAGTAGACCATCACATTTTATTAAAAAGACTCAGGAACCTGGTCCGCCTCTCCGGTACTGTTTTTAATTGGTTCAGTTCTTATCTCACAGATCGATCGTTCTCTGTAAGTATGGATACATGTTCCTCTAGAACACATGAAATTAGGTGTGGGGTGCCCCAAGGGTCAATTTTAGGTCCAGTTCTTTTTAATGTTTATATGCTTCCACTTGGGGACGTCATCAGGAGGCACGGCATCAATTTTCACAGCTACACTGATGACACGCAGCTGTACATTGCCGTGTCTCCTGATGACACAGGGCCTATTGATACCCTTTTAAACTGTATTTTAGATATTAAGTCATGGATGGCAGAGAACTTCCTACAGCTCAACCAGGACAAAACAGTTTTAATCATTGGTCCTGAAGGCAAGAGAGAGAAACTTTAACCAAAACTGCAGGATTTAAACCATCACAATAAGTAAAGAATCTGGGCGTCATTTTTGACTCTGAGCTCACTTTTATCCCACACATTAAAAACGTAACAAAAACAGGTTTTTAGTAGGCGAGTAGGCTCGTTTACACTTTGAGTGAAACCAATAGAGTCCAAAAGGGACATAAATGCCATGCATCTACATTAAAATTGAAGTCCCCTACAATAATAATAATAATAATTTTTTTATCTGAACTCAGGACTAAATCTGAAAAAAACTCAGAATTCAGTTAGAAAATCAGAGTATGCGCAGAGTAGGCGGTATACTATCACAAATAAAACAGGCTGTAAAGTTTTCCAAGCTGGGTGTGAAAAACTCAGTTTCAGCTCTTTTGAAAGCCTTGTTCTGAGTTTTTGTCTAGGGTTGATTAGAAGAGTTGAGGTGATGCAGGATATAGTGCGGTCCTGCATCAGTTGACTGCATCATCCACCGACCCTGCAGGGGGTCCAGCAAGGGGCCTGTGATGTCCTTCAGGTTGCTCACCACCAGTCTCTCAGAGGATTTCATGACCACTGACGTCAGGACAACAGGCCTGTAGTCATTCAGTCCTGTGATTGAGGATTTCTTGGGGACGGGGATGATGGTACACAGCTCGGCAGTTCTGACCCATCCATAGAGACATTTTGGAGACAGGTGAAATTGGCGACACAGATGGTGAGGTGATGAGCTGAAGCCATTTGCTTTTTTCTTTTTATTGAAATATAAAGTTATAAAATATGCAATAAATCCCAGATACAATTGGATAAACAAATACCCCCCCCCCCCCCCCCCCCGCTCCAACAGAGCCCCATCCCTACAACAGCATTACTGTACCGAAATCAAACAGAGTCAGTTTCATAGTTACACACAACAGTTACATAAACTTAAACTAAATAAATTCAACGTGACATAAATCATAAGTGAGACACAAGAAAACAAAGTAAAAATAAAATACATTAAAAATACAACAACAGTAAAGAAAAAAGGTAAAAATAATATCTTATAAGTAGTAGAAAAGAAAAGGAAAAAATCATATCTCTAATATGTGGTCAGTAGTACAAAACTACAATATGTCAGTAGCGTCAATTTTTTCTATATAAGTTAAGAATGGTTGCCATATAGCATACAATCTCTGAGCACAGCCTCTTGTAGAATAGCGGATTTTCTTCAATGTCAAATGATGTATAAGGTCTTTAATCCACAACTTAAAGGTTGGAGGAGATTTTTCCTTCCATTTAAGCAATATAAGTCATCTGGCTAAAAGAGATGAGAAAGCAATCACATTTTTTGCCTGCCGACTAAGCTTTGTCCAGAACAAACTTAGTTTTGGACAAAGCCAAAATATGTGGGTGTGATTTGCAGTGTTTGTACCACAGAGAAACCTAACCTAAACCTAACCCTAACCCGACATGATAATGATGACAATAATAATCTTGAGGGCAGACTGGACACACCTCTCAAACACCTGTGCTCGTGCCTGTAGAACAGGAAACAACATGTATTGTATATTTGAAAGATTAAAGGACATGTTTGTGGATATCTTCTTTTGTTATTAAGTATTTAAATGCACAAGTGAAAGTGTGTAAATAAATCATAAATCAGCTTAAAGGTTGGAGGAGATTTTTCCTTCCATTTAAGCAATAAAAGTCATCTGGCTAAAAGAGATGCGAAAGCAATCACATTTTTTGCCTGCCGACTAAGATGCGTATCTTGTGGAGTTATTCCAAATAATGCAACGGTAGCAAAAGGTTCTATGGATACTTCTAAAATGTCTGACAGGGTTTTTAATATTAATTGCCAGAAACAATTTAGTTTTGGGCAGAACCAAAACATATGTGAGAGGGTGGCTGGTGCTTGTGATCGCTGCAGGATCACACATAGGATCGATACTAGGTGTGAACTTAGCTAGCTCTACTTTAGACCAGTGAAGACGTAAAACCTTGAATTGGTGATTGTATGACGTAAACAAATTGAGGAAGAATTCTCGAGAACTTCACGATCGGATTTGAAGTGTACCTGGATATAGGTTCGGATAGGGGGAGTTTTGAGCAGAGCAGGGTATGTAAAGAAGCGGGGCCACAGGACAGATTCTCTAATTGTAACCATTTGGGGGCGGTGCCATAGGATGGAAATTCCTTCCAATATAACATAATCCTTATGTTGGCAGCCCAGTAATAAAATTGAAAATGAAGGAGAGATAGTCCAGTATTCGAGGATTTTTCTTATTCCAAATAAATCCAGATATAAGTTTGTATATGGACATGAAAAATGATTTGGATAGAAAGATTGTATTGAATGTATTGATTCTTCCTCCTAATGATAGTGTTAGTAAACTCCAGCTTTCCAAATCTTGCTGCAGGCAAAGTAGCAATGGGGGGAAATTAGCTTTAAAGAGGTCTTTAAAGTCCTGCGTGACCCAGATTCCCAAGTGCTTAAATTTGTGTGCGCTAACTTTAAGGGGAAATGGAGTAAATGTTATCAACTTAGCTGCAGTATTCACAGGTTCCATACTTTTTAATCCAAATATTGTAAGTAGGAGGGTCTGGTTTCAGCCATCTGATTTATACACTTCAAGGCTGCTGTAGGTAAAATATTGAAAAGATATTTCTGTGCCCTCCCATCCAGACCACTCACACACACACACGAACAGAAAGAACATCAGAAGCGACTTCTATAACTAATGCAGCGCAAATAATTAAGCCTGATTTCCTGGGTAACCTGCTTACTTGAGTAACCTGAGTGATTACTTCAGTGCCTTCAATGTTGGTTTTGATCTTTTCATTGGATTTAAAGAAAAATATATTTAATATTTATATTTAAAGTATATTTACATCAGCAGGTTTTACAACTGAAGCGGGCTAACTCTGTGTATATTCAGGTAGTAATGTAATCACTAATATATTTTTATTAAATGTCTTTGCAAGGTTGCAGGAGGGCTTGGAAATGTGTGCACTACAGGCACTGAGAGACCACACAGCCCTCAGGCCATTGTTTGTCGGCGGTCCCCCTACCCCAGTAAGAGCAGAGTATGTGACGGACGTCTGTAAGGGCACATACTCTTTGCGAGGGAGCTCTTGGCGGTTGGAGGAGGAGCGAGCAGTTGGCCAGTGGGGGGACTGGCTCATCGACATTGAGGGTATGCACACTTTGGTATCTTAAAACAAAAAATGGCAAATGGTGAACATAATGCACAATCTTTTACACAGTATTACTACTGACAGCAAGTTATGTTCTCAAATAAAACTACAGAGCATCTGGCGATAGGATCACACTTGCCATGACTCCAAATTGGGCCAGGGGTGTACAGTCCCTGCTCCCACCACAGCCACCTTTAAACGCAGCCTTAATTCTAATCTCAACTACACACCTGTAAAGGTGTGTGACTGCATTTTGCACGGTTGTGATGCTATCACGGTGACAACATCTATGCAAGCTGCCTGTGAACAAGAAAGCCATGTGTACCTGAACGTTTTTGGTAGTAATCAGCACAACTAAAACTTGAATGTCAATGTTTATGAAAGGAATCTACAAAAGAGGGCAGGCTGTTCCACATCGGTGTCCATAACAAAAGAATGTATAGGACAAATTTCACATGCAGCAGTAAAATGTCAATGCAGTCAAAGTAATGAGGATAAATCATCAGGAGCGAGATGACAGAAACCAAAGTATAAATGTATGAAGCACGAAATTTTCTCTCCTTCACAGTTGTTTGCCATGTTCAGTTTCTGTCATGGAGGAAGAAAAAACAGAAAATATTCACATTTAAGAAACTGGAATCAGAGAATTTTGACTTATTTTTCTTAATAAATTACTCTAACTGATTAGATGATCAAAATAGTTGCAGATTAATTCAATGGTTGACAACTAATTGATTAATCGTTGCAGCTCTACTTTCCTCAAAGTAGCCTGCATTAAAAATATACCATTGCCCCTTGAATCATATGTTGTATCATTGTTTGTCTCAGCATCGCCACAGAGATTCATGAGAAACACTAAAAAAAGAGTCTCTCTACAGTATGATAACAAACACTAAGTTAATGGTTAAAATCTGCAGAGTGCAAAGTGACACAGCAGCAGTGAGCTGTAACTGGAAGACTGAACTGGAAGGCCAACACTGATGCTGTATCCAAAAAGGGAATGAGCAAACTCTATTTCCTTGAGAAAGCTGAGGTACTTCAACATGTGCAGCATAATGGAGATCTTTTATCAGTCTGTTGTGGCCAGTGCACTGTGCTGTGCTATGGTCTGCGGTCTGCTGGGGAAGCAGCATTGGAGCCGGAGATGTGAACAGACTCAACAAGCTGATTAAGAAGGCCGGCTCCATTATTGGCTGCAAACTGGACTCTTTCACTGAGGTGGCAGAGAGGAGGACACTGAACAAGCTGTTAACCATCATGGAGAACCCTGAGCACAGACAGACAGAGGAGCACATTCTCCAACAGACTGGTGCAACTCTGCTGTCACAAGGACACTGCACTTTGTTATGCTCCTGCTAAACTTTGCACATGATTCACTTTACTGCTAAACTTTACACATGATACATTTTACTGCTAAACTTTACACGATTCACTTTACTGCTAAACTTTACACGACTCATCTTACTGCTAACATTTACATCTGTGAAGATTGTATGGTACATTAACACCTCTACCTCCCCGTAATGTTTGTTTACATTTAAGTTATATGTTAATTTTATATTTACTTGAGTAGGTTTACATTTCAGATATGTTTATACTTTGCCAAATGTTAGTCTATATTTTAGATTAATATAGTTTTAGAATTCCCATCCATCCATCTATCTATCTATCTATCTATCTATCTATCTATCTATCTATCTATCTATCTAGAGTCTGCAGGAGGTCTGAGAGGCTCAGCTTCCCCTGTGAAGTTTTATATTTCACTCTCAGGTTTCATTTAATCACCAGCAGGGTATGGAGAACACCTCTCACGGTGCTCACATCCAGAAGCTAGTTTGGGCAAAGAGGATGGGATTTGTGTTCATGGGCGACTCTTTTCTCTCAGAGCCCCGCTGTGGTATTCAGTGTGGTGAGAGTGGTGTATTTAAACGTACAGTGCAGCTGTGTTCTCTGTGTACACAGAAAATACACACTGACACGGTGCCCAATGTTCTGTCTCCAAACTCAATATATTCAGTTTACTGTAACCCTCGATCAAATAACCTCCGGGAAAAGTTACAAAAAAAGTAAAAAAAACAAAAACAAAAACAACAACAACGACGGCCTGGGAAACACTTCAAAATAAAAGCATTGTGTACAAACGAGGGGAGTCAGACTTCCAGATCGGGCTTTTACTTTGAAAAAGCATACCGGAAGTGTTGCCCTACTTTACTCCCCATGCCTGTGACTTTTCCTACAGGAAGAGATGTTAATATTGCAGCGAGAGATCAATAGGACTCATCAAAATCCTTTTTTACCGTGTATTATGGCCGAGAACCGCGCGCGACTCGCGGTAAAAATAGGCGAGCCTCCTTCAGCAGTGTCAAGACTCTCATCTGTTTTCATGCATTTAAAATGAAAATGATCGAGTCCAAGATCCATTTAATTATTTATTAAACAAAAAGAGTAAAAACAGCTCAAACTCACAAACTCGAATTACAGCTCATGATATCAAAAAAGTGCGGTCTAAAGGCGGTCAACAAAATGCGTCCTCCTCACTCACCCCCTCTCCCTACTGACAAACAGGTTAATTCATTTCTACCCTCACCCACGTGACATGAATTACAACAGAGGTGAGGGAGAGAGAGAAGAAAGAGACACACTTACATGGCTCCTACAGTTATCACACATCACACCTGTAATGCATTAAATGGCATATTCTTTAAAGACTGAGTCCACTGGAGACGGCCCGTACTATTGATTGGGTCTTTATATTGGAGAGAAGGTGCGCTAATGCTTTTATTACATATCATCTTGAGCATATTACTACTCATATGTAAATATAGGTGGTTCTTTTTCAGTGGGAAAGAATGGATCAATATCTTTCGATTAGCTAATAAATATATAATTCCTAAGTGAATCAGACTGTACAGAGGTTATAAGCTTCTATCTCATTCCTTCCCAACTCTACAAACACGTCTTCACTAGTTTCCCCCCAGACTGACAGAGTGCATTGTTTAGTTTTAGGTTGTTTTCATGCTTTTTATTTCTGCTTAGATTTTCTGAACAAACTTTCAAAAAGTGTTGACAAATATTTATTACTCATTTTTAAAATGCAAAACTTTTAGACTAAACTTATAACATTTTGGCTGATTGTCTTGACTTAATATATCATGATATGGCTTAAAAGATTACCCTCCTTTTAAATATAAAAATATATAATTTAGAAAGATATTTGACTACTACTGAAAACTTAAAGCTCAAAAATTATTTATTGGAAAAAAATAACAAAATGTTTTGTTATAAGTTTAAGTTATAAAGTAAAGAAAGTTAGCAGGTTTTGGTTGACTACAGAATAAAGTGTATGTCTGTGTGTGTGTGTGTGTGGATGGGGGGGCTGTCAGGTCTGGCAAGGGCCTATGTATGGCAACGGACTTATCAACGAGGATAAACACAGACGATGTTGATGCCTATCTACACGTAGATGCCACACGTCAGTCTGACTCTGTGGTAGGTTATCGGTGGCCCTATCCACCCGCCATACAAAGTGGTTGAAAAACATTACTCTAACTCACACTGATTCACTCCACATTGTGTTTCACTGCAGGACGTGTACGAGACGTGGAACTTGACATTGTGTTTCAGTGTGTGTGTGTGTGTGTGTGTGTGTGTGTGTGTGTGTGTTGTGCAGGGTGCTGTGCAATGACTGGAGTCTGGAAGTGAGAGTTCTGTCATGTTTTTATTGGTATTTTTGGAGAAGACCATAGGTTTTACAACAGATTTAATAATAATTGAGAGCTCTAAAGAGAGAGGGAGAGTCATTCTACCATCGACTGTTGCCATCAGCTGCTTACATTGTCAACAGGCAAACTCCTAATCACCATAGAAACAAAAGAAAACAAGAAAAAAATCCAACATTTCTGATTTTAGTAAAGAACATCCAGGGTTGCATCATTCAATTATTCAGAAACAAAAGGGTTTAACATGTCTTACATTTTGGAGGGAAGAGGGGGAGATAATGGGCAAGGGGGGCAGAGACAGGATGGAGGGAGAGGAGGGGGAGTGTTTTGTTGGGAGGTGGGTGGGGGTGGGGGTGGGGGTGTTTCAGGGGGCTACAGCCTCCACATCCAAAAAAAACTGCTTCTCATTGGTGTTTTCTTTCGGAGTGCAGAGTTTATTTATATACACATGAACGTACAGACGCCTGTGTGCTGCTGTACGTCTCCATTACACACAGTTATCATGGAAGGACACACTTTCTGCTCGTCGCTGTCCAGGAAGAGAAACCTGTTGGTCCTGGTCACCAACGCTGCTGCACCTCTGCTCAGGGGGGAAGGGGAGGGGATGGGGGGCGCACACCTCAGAAACCTGAAGAGACAGAGAAACATGAAGTCAGAAACACAGAAGGCACAACAGGTAACATTACACCTGAGACACCTGCAGAGAAACAGATCATCAAAAAACAGACAGAGAGGATAAGCGTCATACTTAGGAGGAGGAGGAAGAGTAAGAAGAAGAGTATGAAAATAATCTTTCTTATGATTTGTAATCTATGATTTAAAATGTATAATCTATAATATTTCTATGGTCTATGATTAATAATCTATGGTCTATAATCTATGATTTATAATCTATTGTCTATGATTTATAATCTATGATTAATAATCTATGGTCTATGATTTATAAACTATGGTCTATAATCTATGATTAATAATCTATGGTCTATGATTTATAATCTATGGTCTAAGATTTATTATCTATGATTTTTGATTTATAATCTATGATTATAATCAATGATTTATGATTTATAATCTGTGATCAATAATCTATGGTCTATAAATTATGATTTATAATCTATGGTCTATAATCCATGATGAATAATCTATGGTCTATAATCTATGATGAATAATGTATAATCTATAATTAATAATCTATGGTCTATAATCTATAATTAATAATCTATAATCTATTATTAATAATCTATGGTCTATAATCTATGATTTATAATCTATAATCTATTAATTATAATCTATAATCCATTATTAATAATCTATGGTCTATAATCTATGATTTATAATCTATGATTAATAATCTATGATTTATAATCTATAATCTATTAATTATAATCTATAATCCATTATTAATAATCTATGGTCTATAATCTATGATTAATAATCTATGATTTATAATCTATGGTCTATAATCTATGGTCTATAATCTATGATTTATAATCTATGGTCTATAATCTATGATTTATAATCTATGATTAACAAAAGTAGGAACAGAAAATGATTTTCTTGTTTTTCCCACCTTCACACGGTGCTGCTGAAGATAAAAGTCACTAAACACAGACCAGCTCATTTGACATACTGATACTGTTAATAGTAATAAAAGGCTTAATGATTTTCCATATTATATATTCCCTATTAATCAACATCATAATCCAGGAGAAGTGTGAGCTGGTGTCTGTATCTGCAGAGGATCTGCCCTTCATCTGTGTTTCTATTCTTATTATTCTGCTCTGTTTGGGGCATTTTGGACAATCTATGGACTGTCTATCGAGGGGCAGAGGTCTGGAGCTCAGCCAACAGTCCGCAGGTTGGGACTCAATCAAAACGTAGCATCACGGTGACATGGTGTACAGGCAGACGTCAGCGGGTGCTGTTACCTGAGAGAAATCAGTAAGACTTAAAACTCAAAATATTTAAATGGCCACTCTTACTAACATATAAATTGTTAATGTTTGCTGTCTGTAGAATTACATTGGTTACAGTGTGTTAATGAGAAAAGGCATATAACGTTGGTTGAGAATTGTAACAGTAGCAAGTGTCGTAAGTTTGTTGTTTCAATAACTCATTCAACTGAATCATAAACTTTCACCCGTTTAGCTGCTCCAAAAAAGGAAACAATGATTTAATCTTCATTAGTTAACGTAAGCGAGCTGCAGACTGAAGAAAAAATAGTTTAATACACTCAAATGCTGCCCGCAGCTACTGGAAACTTTTAATGTGGAATGTTTTCATGCATGTTTCTTTTCCAGCCTTTGTCCTTCGAACCGTAGTTCGGAGACCGACGGTTTCATTGGGCTAAATCAATTAGCTTTAGCTTCGCTAGTCAATTAGTTGCTAACTAGCCTCTGCAGTCCGGGCAAACTCTGCGTCCAAGAATGGTTGGGAGACGTCGTGGTAACATTGCATAAAAGCGATGCTTTATTCACTCAGTGCAGCGAACACAACACACGGCCTTTTTTACAACCGCTTTACTTGAACCTGAGCTTATCTGGACACTTCTGCTGACTACTGTAGCTTAATAACCCATGAAGCATTCGCTTCACAGAGTTTGGCAGGTTTGTTATCGAAAGTAAAAGTACCTGCAGCAGACAACGCCTACATGCATACGTCACCCATAAAGCCTCCGTACTATGAGTCAATAAGCCTATGGTCTGCGTTGTTGAGCATGTTACATAACATTCTTTATTTTTAAACCAAATACTGAGCTTGTATTGTATTTTATTTTTCTATTTTAATAATTACAGATGGCTGGTTCAGAAATCTAGTCCCTTATGTCTTATTTTTCCTTCATATATATTAATTTAAATTTCTAAAAAGTTTAGTTTTTCGATTACCAGTGGACATTTATCAAGTAGATGTATTTTTTTATTTAAAATAAGTTAACTGCAGACAGTATGCAGATCTATGCAGATAATGCAGACAAAAGTGTTAAATGTTTATTGAAGTTCAGCAATTTTGTGTGCCATTTTCGGCCCATCCAGTCGAGGCAGATGGCTGTTCAACATGAGTCTGGTTCTGCTCGAGGTTTCTGCCTGTTAAAAGGAAGTTTTTCTGCCAATGTGCCGAATTGCTAAGTGCTACTCATGGTGGATTCATGTTGGGCCTCTCTTTAAATAACTTAACAAAGAGTCGGTCTAGACCTGCTCTTTCTGTAAAGTGTCCCGAGATAACCCTGGTTATGATTTGGCGCTATACAAATAAAATTTGATTGATTGATTGATTGATTATTATTAAATTGTTGTATTTTATCAAATGCAAAAAAGCAACAACATGATATCGACATCATATATCGGCCATCGGCCGCGCTGCTCTCTAATTATCGGCATTGGCCATTAAAAAACCCATATCGGTCGACCACTACTGTAGACTGTCTGCACTACAATCACAATGACTGTGGTTTTATTTTTCTGAACCTTTAAACCACAGCTCTTCACTAAAGATGCCAGGCTGGGGATATTCTCCCACCTGGTCTTAAACTCCTAACAGCTCCTGTGTTACAGATCCAGACTTCATATAAGAAAACACTGTAGAGAGCTTCTCTGGTGTAGTTGATAACACACGGTGGGCAGGTTGTCGTATGTGACTGGACTCTAACATGTTTAACACAGACACAGTGAACAGGTTTTACATGTCAGGCTCACTGTGACACACCTGACTGTGTGTTTGACACCAACATGTTCAGTGTTTACTCAGCTCCTGAAAGACACATCATTACTATTACAAATATTAACATCATGATTGTTGTTGTTGTGATGGTGTTTCAGTGCCGTCACACACAGAGAACAGGGGTTTAGGGTTTAGTGAGAGATCAGGTAGTAGAGGGTTAATACAGACTGCAGCAGAGATTAAAGCAGAGAGCCCATCGTCCAGCCCCAACACACCAACAGAAGAGCAAGGCAGCAAAGTTAGTAGTCAAATTCCCCAAGGACGTCTTTGCTTGTGCAAGACAGACCAATTGTGTCTAAAGTTTGTTTGGATGTTTGAGTGTGCCTCCTCAGACTGATGAAGCTTCTTCATCACTTCAGCAGCAGTAAGATTGATCTGTTTTTCATTTCCAATCAGCTGTTTTTACTCTTTTTTTTTTTTTTTTATATCAGAGGGGGCACTGGGCTGTGGGTCAGGGAGTACACGATCTCTGATGGTCCTCAATACAAAAGTGAATAAACAAGCAATTGGTGTCTGTAAAAAACGTCGCTTGGCTGTTTGCTACTAACCTTTCATGTTAGGCTTGGGTTTGTCAGTTTGCTTGCCTGTGGGGGTTTGTGCCTGCTGGCCCTGGCCCCCGGAGGAGGCCCCCTGCTGGGCTGCTTTCTGCTTCAGCATGGTCCAGTCAAATGTGTAGTCATACTGGTGGTTCAGAGTCCTGAAAAAAACACGCACACGCGCACACACACACACACACACACACACACACACACACACACACACACACACACACACACACACACACACACACACACACACACACACACACACACACACACACACACACACACACAGGTGTTTGGTTAAAGGACAGCGGGAACAACACACTAATCATTCTGTGCTTAAAATCCCACAGAGTATTTATATTTTATAAAATATTTTATATTTCTGAATCCTTTCTTGAAAATGTTGATCCATCACACCGCTCATTTAATGCTCAGACTCTCTGACCTGAATGAGTTTAGTAGAAGCTGCAGGTCAATCATCACCTGATGTCAGGGTCGAAGTTAATGAGCTCTGAGTGTTTGTGGGGGCCGGGCCTCACTGATTACTGAACAAAAACAATCTGAGTCCTGATTCAAACACTTTCATGTTAACCTGAGTAACACAGACAGACGGGGATGTGCTGTGTGTGTGTACCTGAAGAGGATGCGGAACAGCTGGCGCAGATACATGTAGTCTGGAGCCTCCTCAAAGCGCAGGCCGCGGCAGTAGTTCAGGTACATGGCAAACTCTGCTGGGAAACCCTGGAACATGAATACATAGAATGAAGGTAGGGGTGTGTGTGCGTGTGTGTGCGTGTGTGTGTGTGTGTGTGTGTGTGTGTGTGTGTGAGAGAGGAGAGGAGAGACTCCTGAGACACCTGTTCCACCTGTTCTTACCTTACACAGGACCTCCACTGGGGTGGACATCTTCTTCTCCGAGATCTTCTCATATTTCTGCTTCTTTGTGGCAGCCTGACACACACACAGACACACGGACACACAAGCACAAATGTTCAAACACCTGTTTGAAATATATGTTTAAAATCATCAATCAATTAATAAACATCAGGAGCACTCAGGTGTTCACCTTGAGTCCCTGCCAGGGCAGACTGGTTCTGTTGAAATACATCAGCACGTAGCCTAGCGACTCCATGTCATCGCGGCGACTGCACACACAAAGACAGTTAGCAGTCCAGCACACACGCAGTTTAAACATGGAGGTTTATTTATCACAGGATGAACTGAAACACGATCCTTCTGCTCTGCTTTAAATGTTTTAGTTTGACTTTTCTATAAACAATAAACTCTCTTTGTGTCTCAGACTAAAATATATTACAGGTGTGGTCAGACCTCTGTTCGATGCCCAAGTGTGCGTTGATGGAGGCGTAGCGTGCTGTGCCGGTCAGGTTCTTGTCTTCTCTGTAGGGGATGTGCTGTCGTGTTCGGTTGTCTCGGTACTTCTTCGCCAAACCAAAGTCAATAAGGAACAACTGAGGAGAGAGAGAACACGGGGTTACCTGTCAGTCCCAACACACACAGACATCATCATACACATGTCAAATCACCATCATACATAGGTCAAATCGACATCATCATCCTAAAGAACCAACATTAACATGTACTTCACACACAGACGATGAGCGTCCTGCTGTTAAACATCAGTTAGAAACCTTCCTGACACACCGACATGTTCACAACAAACACTAGGAATCAGTCAGAGCCTCCTGGAGATTAAACAGGTTCTCTGCTAAAGACCATTTTTACATCTTAATCAGTAAAGACGCTTAAACATATAAAAACCAGGAGTACAACCTCTGACCCACAGAGACTCAGTGTGTGTGCCGCTTATCAGTAGCCCTTTTTACACTGCCAGTTCAAGTCGTTCCGCCCCCGAGTCGGCATCGGAGGTAGTAACAGAGGCATACAGAGGCGTAACATAAGCGTAACAGAGGTGAAAAAGAGGCGTACAGAGGCATAACGGAGGCATACCAGAGGCGAATAGAGGCGAAACAGAAGCGTAACAGAGGCGAAACAGAAGCGTAACAGAGGCGAAACAGAAGCGAAACAGAGGCGTAACAGAAGCGAAACAGAGGCGTAACAGAGGCGTAACAGAGGCGAAACAGAAGCGTAACAGAGGTGAAACAGAGGCGTAACAGAAGCGTAACAGAGGCGTAACAGAGGCGAAACAGAGGCGTAACAGAAGCGTAACAGAGGCGAAACAGAGGCGTAACAGAAGCGTAACAGAGGCGAAACAGAGGCAAAACAGAGGTGAAACAGGCGAAACAGAGGCGAAACAGAAGCGTAACAGAAGCGTAACAGAGGCGAAACAGAGGCCAAACAGAGGCCAAACAGAAGCGTAACAGAGGCAAAACAGAGGCGTAACAGAAGCGTAACAGAGGCGAAACAGAGGCGTAACAGAGGCGAAACAGAGGCGTAACAGAAGCGTAACAGAGGCGAAACAGAGGCGTAACAGAAGCGTAACAGAGGCGAAACAGAGGCAAAACAGAGGTGAAACAGGCGAAACAGAGGCGAAACAGAAGCGTAACAGAAGCGTAACAGAGGCGAAACAGAGGCCAAACAGAGGCGTAACAGAAGCGTAACAGAGGCAAAACAGAGGCGTAACAGAGGTGAAACAGAGGCGAAACAGAAGCGTAACAGAGGTGAAACAGAGACGAAACAGAAGCGTAACAGAGGTGAAACAGGCGAAACAGAAGCGTAACAGAGGCGAAACAGAAGCGTAACAGAGGTGAAACAGAGGCGAAACAGAAGCGTAACAGAGGTAAAACAGAGGCGAAACAGAAGCGTAACAGAGGCGAAACAGAAGCGTAACAGAAGCGTAACAGAGGCGAAACAGAGGCGAAACAGAAGCGTAACAGAGGTGAAACAGAGGCGAAACAGAAGCGTAACAGAGGCGAAACAGAAGCGTAACAGAAGCGTAACAGAGGTGAAACAGAGGCGTAACAGAGGCATACTGGAGGCATACCAGAGGCGTAACAGAGGTGTAACAGTGCGCACTTTTTACACAGACACTGTTTCGCCTCTGTTAAGCCTGTTAAACCGCTGTGTAAAAAGGGCTGATGATATTATCACATAGCACAGTCAGCTGTTCTGACCTGCTTACTGGTTCGAACCCCTGTACTGGTTCTGACCCGCATACTGATTCTGCCCCGTGTACTGGTTCTGACCCCTGTACTGGTTCATTCACTTGTACATTCAGTCTGACAGGGCGTGAAGTGCTCTCAGTCTGATGTGTGTCAATTATTAACAGTGCTCAGTGGTTATGGACCAGTCTAACACCTGCTGAACAAGCAGATCACAGGTGAGGCTGTCTGTCACAGTAACAGGCTGAGGTGTGAACACATGAAGTCCATGTTTATACGTCACACAGTTAACACCTGTCATCCTTCACACACAGCAACTCACTGACACTTTACACACTGGACTCATCTCATGAGTCACACAGGTGTCACAAATGTCTGATGATTAAGTGTGCCAGGTGAACATGTTGTACCTTGTTGCCATGACGATTAAGGACAACAGTAAACAGCAGGGATGCACCAATCAGGATTTTTAGGACCTATACCGATAACCGATTTTTTAATAGTGCAATCTGCCAATCACTAATCCGATCACAGATTTAAATGCATTTTTCCAACCGCTCCAAGAATATAACAATCATAACACAGAGAGAGAAATTAATACATTATGATCTTATTGTTATTAGCCATTGCAGTTGATAACTGCAATGTTCAGAACAAATAAGTGTGCTGCACATATGTAGACCATTAATGCAAATATATAGGCTATCACATTTAGCCTGAAACCTGTAGGCTCTGCAGTCATATTAAACAACAAGTAAATGGGGCTCTCTGTATCAGCTGTGTCCACAAGAGACAGCTCTGAAACACTGAGCCGAACAATGTTCAGGATAAAAATAGGAAAACTTTTAAATTAATAATAAAACCTAAACGTGTAAAAAGTATTCTGTGTTTATCAGTTAAAAAACGACTAGTTTTAAGAACATATGACAAAAAGCAATATTCAATCAGGCCTATGTCACAACATGGTAGACCTTCAATACTAGCCAATACAACGCCTGGCCAAAGAAGTCACCACCTGGATTTATCTAAGCAAATAGGTAAGAGCCTTCCATTGGATATTTACTGCAGTGATCAATATGTTTCAGCTGGCAACAAGTAATTTAACCCTAACTGATACAGTGAGTAGCTTCTTGTTTCTTAAACAACCATGTCAGAAGACATATCCTGTTGTCGTGGAAAAGATGTGAATCTGTTTCAGAGGGTAAAATTATTGTCCTGGATCAAGCAAAGAAAAAAACTAAGGAGATGCTGAAACTACTAAAACTGGGTTAAGAACTGTCCAACGCATTATTAAAACCTGGAGGATAGAGGTGAACCATCTTCTTCAAGTAAGAATGTGGTATGGAAAAAAAATCTTGAATGATCGTGATCGGAGGTCACGTCAACGTTTGGTAAAATCATATTGTAAAAAATCAACAGTAGATCTCATGGCTATGTTTAAGTGTGAAAGTAAGAGTATTTCCACACACACAATGCGAGAGAACTCAAGGGATTGGTACTAAACAGCTGTATAGCCTTAAGAAAACCTCTGATCAGTGAGCCTAATCAGAAGTAAAGGCTTCAGTTTGCTAGGGAGCATAAAGATTGGACTCTGGAGCAATGGAAAAAGGTCATGTGGTCTGATGAGTCCAGATTGACCTTGTTCCATAGTGATGGGCGCATCAGGGTAAGAAGAGAGGCAGATGAAGTGACGCACCCATCATGCCTAGTGCCTTTTTTCTTCCCTGATTGGCTCGCGCATATTCCAATATGACAATGCCACGATTCATCGGGCTCAGATTGTGAAAGAGTGGTTCAGGGAGCAATGTCTCATTTTCACACATGGATTAGCCACCACAGAGTCCAGACCTTAACCCCGTTGAGCATCTTTAGGATGTGCAGGGGAAGACTACATGTAGTGGTCCGACTCTCCTATCGTCACTACAAGATCTTGGTGAAAAATTAATGCAACTCTGGACAGAAATAAATGTTGTGACATTGCATAAGCTTATCAAAACCATGCCACAGCGAATGTGTGCTGTAATCAAAGCTAAAGGCAGTCCAACTAATTATTAGAGTGTGTGACTTTTTTTGGCCAGGCAGTAGAATATTGGCAGGAAATTGCAGGCCACTAGTTATTTTCTGCCGTCTTTGGAGCGCGTCTGTGTCTGTGATCACTGCAGGTCACAGGGAGGTGACGCTGCACCACTGGAGCAGGAGGAGCGCATGCTGCAGGAGTTCCTCTTGGTAAAGTGACTGCTTGCATCCATTGAGTGACTCTTGCTAATGTCTGATCACTTCCCTAGGATCAATATTGCCTGACTTCTAAACTTTGGCTCTGTATACGCACAGCCTGTGTGTTACTACAATCTGTATACGCACAGCCTGTGTGTTACTACAGTCTGTATACTCAGCCTGTGTGTTACTACAGTCTGTATACTCAGCCTGTGTGTTACTACAGTCTGTATACGCACAGCCTGTGTGTTACTACAATCTGTATACGCACAACCTGTGTGTTACTACAGTCTGTATACTCAGCCTGTGTGTTACTACAATCTGTATACGCACAGCCTGTGTGTTACTACAATCTGTATACGCACAACCTGTGTGTTACTACAGTCTGTATACACACAGCCTGTGTGTTACTACAATCTGTATGCTCACAGCCTGTGTGTTACTACAATCTGTATACTCATAGCCTGTGTGTTACTACAATCTGTATACGCACAGCCTGTGTGTTACTACAGTCTGTATACGCACAGCCTGTGTGTTACTACAGTCTGTATACGCACAGCCTGTGTGTTACTACAATCTGTATACTCATAGCCTGTGTGTTACTACAGTCTGTATACACACAGCCTGTGTGTTACTACAGTCTGTGTGTTACTACAGTCTGTATATACTTTTAGTTATTTGATGCTATAAAAAGGGGGTGTGACCTCATGATTGACAGCTCTGTCTGACAAATCTGTCTCCTACTGCGTTCTGTTCTGGTACACCTGAACAACATTACCTCACTGTCCATCATTTTAACAATGATCAACTACCTTCAGGTAAGTGTTCACCTGCATATAATGTACACCTGCAGTGAGTGTGAGGGCCTGATAAGCTAAATGTCACAGAGCTGACAGAAGCTTCTTCTATCTGCACCGACAGATCCTGCAGTTCAACAACACATTTAAAAAAAAAAAAGTTTAAAGTTCATATTTAAACAAAATCAAGTCAAAAAACAATCTGATGTTTGTGCAGAAGCAACAGCAGCCAGTGGGGCAGGCTAATTCCTGGTGCAGTGAGTTGTATACATTACACAGCCTGGCAACAGTCTGATCTAGCTTTAGCTTTGTCACTAAGCTAACTCAAAACAGCTGTGGTGGGGGTGTTGTGATGCTAACTACTAACCAGCTGCATGAAGAAGCATGTGAGGCTAAGGCTAAATGAGTGTGAGGCACATTAAAGCCATCAAACAGTAGACTGTGTGTGTGTGTGTGTGTGTGTGTGTGTGTCATAAAGCGGGTGAGCAGGTGAGATGGAGGCAGGCAGTGCATCACACAGTGAACTGAAGCTGTTATATGATGTACGATGTAAGTGATGGTTCACACTGATCCGCTCCCCTGTGCTCTGAGACTTAATACACTGTAGAGTTATGTCGTTTGTATTTATAGTGAGTAGTGATGTGTCAGTCTGCAGTGTAACACTGATGATTCTGCTTCAATGTGAAGATAAACTCAATGTGTTACTCTCTCAAACATCATACAGACAGGAAGTGTTTACATGTAAGTGAGGAACCATTACAGGGACTGGGATTGCTGGTTAGAGCAGACAGACTACCGCTCCTCCCTGATGTTAACTCTGACTACATTCACTTATTACATTACAATACGTACGTTAGGTTTAAAGGCTGCTGACTGACTGACGCCTAACCAGTGTGCTTAATATGACAGCAAAGCCACAGCCGCTGATGTGAGACAGCCGCTGATGTGAGACAGCCGCTGATGTGAGACAGCTGCTGATGTGAGACAGCTGGTGTTGTGGTAAAGTCACACCTGGTTTAATCCTGAGAAAGATGGGTCCTGAGAAGAGCTAACAGCCAAGCTTCTTTTCCTCTTCCCCACTGACGAGTCTAAACACTAGGGCACACAGTAGAGGGGGGGTCAAAATCAACAGCCTGTGTCCAGCGTCAGTCATATTAGCATCAGTCCACATGGTCTGCTCCCTGTCAGAGCTAACACAGTGCTGCACCTGCACACACACCTGAGAGGAAATGTTATCGTTCAGGCCAGAAGAAGCCACATCACTGTGGTCCTCTTCTGTCAGGACGACCCATGAACATCCATGTCTGACAGAGAGGCCGGAGCAGACAGGCAACACCATGGCTCAGAAAACACATCATCTATGTATCTACAGACAGATACAGCTCTAAGAGCTGGAGAAGATGATCTACATTAACTTTAACACTCAAACTACTGACTGAGGGAGGGAGAGTTCACCTGTCTGCAGTTTATATTCACACCTGCAGTAAAGGAGTGCTGATATGATTTTAATACAGTAGTCAACAGACCACCAGCTGTCTCTGGTTAGCCACAGTTTATACTCAAACACAGGTACATAGACTGATCACATCTTTACTACAGGTGGGTTAGTATGGGAGGAAGATGTGTGAGTTTCTAACATGAGCAACAATCTGATGTAGCCACAGTTTAACTGTCAGTATGGAGGACGGAGCAGTGAGATCACCTGTGTACTGCAGAGCTCATTAGAATCAAACTAAACATTTACACTCTGCTCCAGA
The DNA here is from genome assembly GCF_022749685.1 of Semicossyphus pulcher. Taxonomy (NCBI): domain Eukaryota; kingdom Metazoa; phylum Chordata; class Actinopteri; order Labriformes; family Labridae; genus Semicossyphus; species Semicossyphus pulcher. Next base: position 36,083,562 of record NW_027211693.1, on the reverse strand, counting down.
AGACTCACATTCAGTTTAATCTGTGAACTTTAGCTTGATCTGCTTCACTGAGCTCAGAGCTGCAGGAGAAACTGTCAGACTGTAAACTACTGAGTGTGAATAAGTTCATTGTCACAGAGCTGATCCTGCTCCTCTGAAACACTCTGACCTGCTGAATCAAACATGCTGACAATCTGAGTCTCTGAGTCTTGGTCTGAGTCTGTGAGCTGAGTCATCTCTAATGTCAGCTCACGACTGAAATCCTCATGTGGTTAAACTAAACAGTTTTACAGTGAGCTAAAAGAACACTTACTTACTGTTTCAAGAACAATACTGTGAAGCATCAACTATACAATCTGTCCAAACACAGGGTCATAGCACCACTACATAGTACTCCTGTAGGTACACAGGTACATGACAGCAGATGAATGGATCCAGACCAATAACTGTATATATAGATGGACGACACGTCTCCATCTGCTCTCATTGTACGGAATTGATGTCAAACCAGCCCCCGCGATAGGCGCTGCCATCTTGCAATGGTGACGTCATTTGGAGCCAGAGTTGCGCAGCAGAGATTGGCAGGTGGAGCAGCCATAGCCACTTCCGCTAACCAAAACACACACTTAACTTACCGAAAAAACAGCAAGGATCCCGCACGCCGGCATATTTAACAGCAGAACAGCTTCTTGTGTTGGTCTGAGGTTAACGTTCACAGGTATGGAAACTTCAATGACTGTAGTGATTGTTTTAGTTACGTTTCCTCTCGCCGTTCGTCCTCCACTATGCTAATCCGGAACTGATTGGCTGCAGGAGCCGTATTGGTCAAGAGAGCTGTCAATCATAATTTTTACAGCATCAAATTACTAATGAAAAATAAACTAAAAAAGAACATTTGGACATAAATCAGCACGATAAGAACTAACTATAATGACAGAAACCATGATTTTTGATTTTGATTTTATAGTTTGACTCATGTCCCATCTGTTAACATGGAGGAGGCGGGCTTTATGACCAATACTGCAGCCAGTCAGCAGGGGGAGCTCAACATGTTTTGGCTTCACTTTTGGGGAGCTGTCAAGTCCATGTTTTTATAAAGTGTATGATCCAGACCATCAGCAGACTCAGCTTCAGGACCAACAGTTGTCCTTTGAGGACAAACCAGAGTGAGTCCTGTCATCTCTGAGGTCTGATCCAGGACCAGTGATAAAGTGTTTCTAACTTTACTGAGACAAACAGAAACAGGACCCTGGAGTGATGGACAGAGTGGAACTGAAGGCTAACATGCTACTGTCACAGCATGTGGAGATGTTGTGCTAACGGAGAGGACATGAGACAACATGTGTCCATGTGTCTCTTCTGTCTGTCAGTCAGGCTAACATGCTACCATGTGGAGGTAAAGCAGCAGTGTGCTCTCTATGAATCATCAGATATAACCGTGAGATGAGCATCTGTCTGAATATTAGATTGTAACTAATAAACAGTCTTAAACTCCTTAGCATGATGATGATCATCGGGAGCTGCTGCTAACCATGAAGTAAAGATACAGGACACAAACAGGTGATTAAACATGAAAACAGGTTTATGATTCTGAGACATCAAATTTTGTCCTCTATAAACTCGAAATAAAGATCTGATTTAACACCACTCAGTTCATTAACATTACATAGTATCACACAATATATGACTGTGAACGTAAACCCAACTGTGAAACTGTTTATGCTAAAAGACGAATTAGTGTTTACTGTTAATGAATCAACCTGCTCTGTTCCATCAGCTCACTGTTTGTTCGTCACTGTTTGATCCATGAGACACACACACTTTACATCTGCTTCATACAGTCACAGCACAGCCAACACACACACCATCATGTGACTGCCATGTGACTATGAGAGGTGTTTTTGTCTGTTCAGCTGCTGTTGATGTTAGTATAAATGTAAAGCTACACACAGGTCATGTGACCTGATGACTGATGGTTTCTGTATACAGTGTGCAGACACTCATAGCCACACCTCCTGAAAAGTTTCACTTGTTGAGAGCTTAAAAACATTCTTACGTTATGGTAAGTCAGATTCACTTATGTTCTTATCTGTCCACACACACAGTCTACTGTTTGATGGCTTTAATGTGCCTCACACTCTCACACATAGCTGCACTCACACAATGACTGAAGAGCCACGAATGACCTGCGCGCACACGCACACGCACACGCACACGCACACGCACACGCACACGCACACAGAGTCAGCAGTCAGACCTGTTCAGACCTGCTGCCTTCTCCTTGTTCGAAGCAGCAAACAGTCATGGAGGTGCGGCCCAAGTCTTTGAGTCATGAGTGTCTCACTGGTCTTTATACTGAATCATTCACATTCATCCTTTCACTCAATAATCTGGGTTATAAAACATTTACCAGTGACAAGACATGAGAAAAATGTATTTGACGTGTATTTTGATTTTATAGTTTGACCCATGAACCATCTTTTAAAATGGAGGAGATGGGCTCTTACTGTTCTGTATTGTAGTTAATCTACCATGAAATCACAATCTTTAAGGTGTAGACTGATGAGCAGTGATGGTGCTAGGTATGTGTCCTGCATTAAAATTTAAAAGGACGCAGTAAACTCACTATCCAATGCTTCCCAGGGACGCACCTCATCTTCCCATAAAGAACAATACATTATGAACTAGATTTGCAGTGAATCTCGTGTTAAAATCACAGTAATCCGCAAGGAAAACCTGGCTGTCAGAGCACGGCTGTTTCAACCTTCTGCGTATCTAATCAGTGCAGATGTGATCGCGTGTACACAGTCCGTGCTGCTAGTTTTCCTGCAACAACTAGCCAGTCAGTCACCATGGATTTCATTTCAACAATTAAGGACATGAACTTCGTAGTGGTTAAACTCCCCTTTTCGCTGCTCATGCTGTGTTCCGTCAGGTCGCTGATGTTTTACCATCTTAGAGATGCGCCGTCGTGAAATAAACAAAACAAACTCTGCTGGCTGTGAAAAATATACTTCCCAATGGCGGCCGCCGTTTTCTTATGCTCAGACGACGTCTGCGCATATATCCCATTACCGCTCACTAAGTACAAGTAATCATTGACTAATGCTATAGACTTGATTTACATTAAGGCTGCTCACAATGCACCACAATCATATCTGCATCATTTTATTATCACCACCAGACTTTCCACTGTATTAGTTAAGCTTCATTTTTGTGATTAAAGTTTCGAAGGGATTGACTCAGCTATAATCATTTGATTTAGTAGATGTTCAGATTTTTGCTGACAGTTTATTTGTAGACTGTGTCAGGGTGAGGAGAATGTTTTGTTTGTGTGTTAAATCAGCACTTCTATTCATTTATTTTGGTGCTACTGAAACAATATATTATAGGAAGTCGTTTTCTAATTAACTTTTCAGATTTGCAATTTTATTCTTTTAATTTTAGATGAATTTTGAACATACGTGAATATATCTGTTAATTATTACCGTATCATACTATACCAACATCAAAAACAAGTTTAACTCTACAATTTTAAAGAAATACAAACAGGAGCTGAAAATCAGCTTCTCTGTAAAATGTTTCGCCTCAACACACTGCAGAGATCCCAGACTACAGCCAGACACGGCCAGATCTACAGCCAGATCTACAGCCAGACTGCCGCCAGATCAACAGCCAGACTGCCGCCAGATCTACAGAAGATCTACAACATTACTACAGCCAGACTACGGCCAAATCTAAAGCCAGACTACAGCCAGATCAACAGCCAGATCTACAGCCAGATCTACAGCCAGACTGCCGCCAGATCTACAGCCAGATCTACAGCCAGACTGCCGCCAGATCTACAGCCAGACTTCTACTGGACTACAGTCAGACTACAGCCAGATCTACAGCCAGACTTCTACTGGACTACAGCCAGATCTACAGCCAGACTTCCACTGGACTACAGTCAGACTACAGCCAGATCTACAGCCAGATCTACAGCCAGACTTCTACTGGACTACAGCCAGATCTACAGCCAGACTGCCGCCAGATCTACAGCCAGACTGCCGCCAGATCTACAGCCAGACTTCTACTGGACTACAGTCAGACTACAGCCAGATCTACAGCCAGACTTCTACTGGACTACAGCCAGATCTACAGCCAGACTTCCACTGGACTACAGTCAGACTACAGCCAGATCTACAGCCAGATCTACAGCCAGACTTCTACTGGACTACAGCCAGATCTACAGCCAGACTTCTACTGGACTACAGTCAGACTGCAGTCAGACTACAGTCAGACTACAGCCAGATCTACAGCCAGACTACGGCCAGACTACGGCCTTACGTCAGCCATATTACAGTATGACACACAATGCCTCAGTAGGTGATTGGTGTTAGTAAAATTTGGATTATGTTTCCATCGATTCCTGAGCAGACTGACCCTGAAACAATCTTTAAAAACATCCATTTTGCTTGAAATATCCAGATTATCCTGATGATCTGTCTGTCTGTCAGGACAGCTGTCTGTCTGCAGGCTGTATCACCCAGTGTCATTAACCAGGTAACATCCTGAACGTTGGACCGTGGTGTCACACCTGAAGAACATTGATCCCATGCTTAATTTAACCACAGGTTGCCTGTCTGCAAGGGCTCAACACCGCGCGCGCACACACACAGCAGCAGTCATCAACTGCATCTTGTGGTAGCTCACACTACAGCAGCTGTCTGTCAGATTATACTGGATGTGATGTATGAGGGGAGCTGAGTATTACAGAGGCTATTGTAAGGTTATTACTGGTTCCTGTCAGGTGTTTACTTTTCACTGCGGATTTTTCACTCTGCACATTTCTCTGACCTGGTTCAGGTTTAAGGTTCTACCTGCAGAGCACCAATCAGTGATCATAGTGTTGGAGGACCAATCAGGTGCCTACTGCAGGTAAAAGACACTAAAAATTCTATTGTATGAACAAGGTGTCAGTGAAAGGTGTTTTTCAGTAACAGGTGTGACATCAGAGGAGAAACAGTGTCTGTCTAAATGTGTGGATCAGGGTGTTGGCATTACCATGGATACCATGCTGTCTGCACACCTGTGATAACTCATACTCACAGGTGCAGGTTAAAAGTCTTACCTTGTTACAGTGACGGCCGATGCCCATGAGGAAGTTGTCTGGTTTGATGTCTCTGTGGATGAAGTTCTTTGTGTGTACATATTCAATTCTGCTGATCATCTGAGGAGGAGGAGACGAGAGAGAAAAAGAGGAGAAAGAAAGAGGAGGTAGAGGAGAAGAAGATCACAGTCATCAGGATTGATCGTCCTCTCATCATCATGAACTGAAATTAATTTAAAACAAAGAGAAAAAAGATGGATGGACAGGTTTAAACCATGTTCCTCTAACACCTGTGTGTGTGTGTGTACTACCTGGTCTGCCAGCATGAGGACCGTCTTCATGGTGAAGCGGCGGGAGCAGAAGTTGAACAAGTCTTCCAGACTGGGTCCCAGCAGGTCCATCACTAGGACATTATAGTCCTTCTCCTGTCCATACCACCTGCACGCACACGCACACGCACGCACATGCACACACACAATTATTGGGGGGGGGGGGTCTGACTAACACTCACTGTCTGAATTGCCTGTACTGATGTGACACTGCTTGTGATTTAATCAGTGTTCAAAAGGATCCGTTTAAATGGTCCTCTTCACAGAGGACACAGAGCCGCCTGAGAGATTGCTCGGCTCTGATTGGCTGCAGTGGTTTGGGAGCCGTGGATTCATGCAAATTTCATTAAGAGCAGTAGGAGGAGCCAGAGGAACATGATTTTTTCTCAGATATTCTCTCTCATGTACTACTGCATGTTTAAAGTGACAAATATGACAAAAAGTAAGTTTTAATAATGTAACCTACTACAGCTTTAATTAATGTTTATTTATCAGTTCGAAAGCAGCTTCTTACACTCATGTTTCAGGACTAAAACAAGATCCGCTCTGATCCAACAAACTCAAACATCAATCTCTTTGTTTTAACCCTTTAACAGCTGACTGTACAAACAGTGACACCTGTGTGACCTTTGATCTCTGCAGCTCAGCTGTTCTTCAGCCCGAACCAGCCTCTCCCACAATGCACTGCTTCCTTTGCTTCCTGCACCAGGTACTGACCTGGTCTAAAATAAAACCCCTGACACTACTACAGAAGTACTACAAACACAACAGAGAACTACAAACACTACAGAGTACAGCCAAGTTTTATCTGCCAATATTAGCATTTCGCAGCTATATTGGTATCAGCGTTTATGTCCTCCGATATGTTCTGATGACTTGAATTTTTGCAGTGCTGTGTAGAGATGTTTCGGTCCTGAACGTTTCGTTCAAAAAGAACAAATCTTTTCAGTGAACGGAATGATCCGTTCACTTCCATGCATCAAATTCGTTCCTTTCGTTCACTTGGCTCCGCTCACGGCTCCCCAGTGCCTCCCTTCTTCTTTCAGAAAACCAGACTGATTGATGTTAGCACGATCCAATTGCCTTTTAGAGGAGGGCTGTTTGTAGCAAATCAAATGTATCAAATGACCATCATTGGTTAGGAGAACGACTGAACGTATCGCTTGACCGAATGTCTCTCTCTCTCCTTCTCTTGCTCTCACGTGAACAAAACGACCCGATTAGGTGCATCTGTGCATACAAGTCAATTCACAGATGTGTAAACCACTGACAGATGAACACAAACTAAACTATGTTCATTTATTTAGAAATTATAATGTCAGAAGGTTTTGTAAAGGGCAAGTTGGGCCAATTAGACCAGTGAATGCAATGGGAGCCGTCATCGTTCATGAACGAGTGAGAGTGAGTGAGTTACGGGTAAACCGGAAATGTCACTGAACGACCTGGTGAACGAATGTAATGAACGAATCTTTCAGCTGAACGAGATCTGAAGATCCAGGTCACTGAAGTGAACGAGAGCTGCCATCTCTAGTGCTGTGAGAGAAAGTCATTACACCTCCTGACAAGCAGTGGGTGCAGTGATAACTTTGACAACATAAGAGCCAGGCTCTCAATCTTTCCGCCAAAATACAGCTGGAGTCAAGAAATATAACTCACTCATGGTTACAACTATAAACCCGCACAAAAACATTTACATTTATCAACATATGTTCTAAACAGACATTACAAACACTAACAAAATATTTTTTTTGCATTTTGGAACATAAATTAACAAACTTAACAACTTAAACTACTCAGTCAGCACTAAAGCAAAGAAAGCTTGCTTACAGAGCACCGCTGTTTCTACCCTCTGCACATCTAAACTGCGCAGACGAGATCCTGTGTGTACAGTCTGGCTCTCAGTTAGTTTTAAGTTTGATAGTAACGAAGTAATAAGCCATCGTCGCACTGCTGCCGACTGTGTGTGTCCGTCTACTCCGCCCTCAGCACACCTGCGGCTCCTTACAGCAGTGAGACGCGCACACGTGCTTTTCTCATTCACAGAATGTGAGATTAAAAACAAGAAAATTATTTTTTGTTCCTACTTTTGTGTGTTATACTCAATTCTATTTCATTAGATAATTTATTTTGGTGCTACTTCAGTTGTGACGGAAACACTATTTTATTTGAATTTTGTATGTCACGCAAATGTGACAAGAACTTTTCAGATTTGGAATTGTATTCTTTTAATTTCAGATACATTTTGAACTTGAATATATCTGTTAATTATAAATATATAATACCTTCAAATAACACAAGTTTAACTATAGTGTATACATATATATATATACATATATATATATACATACATATACATATATACATTTATATATACATACATATACATATATATATATATATATATATAGGCAGATATATAGATATCAGGATTTTTTCACTCCCTAATATCGGAATCAGCATCGGCCCCAAAAATCCAGTATCGGTCAGGCTCTGCTAGAGAACTACAGAGAACTACAAACACTAAAGAGAACTACAGAGTACAACAAACACTACAGAGAACTACAGAGAACCACAAAAACACTACAGAGAACTAAAGAGTACTACAAACACTACAGAGTACAACAAACACTACAGAGAACTACAGAGTACAACAAACACTACAGAGAACTACAGAGTACAACAAACACTACAGAGAACTACTGTAGTTCTCTGTGTTTGTGACAAAAGCACATTTTACACTGCTTATAGCATCCCGGGTGCAACCTGTTATTAGCTCATCTATCTGGCTGTGTTTGTGGGGGCTGGGTTGAATGGTGTCCTTGCATGCACCTATAGAGATGTAAAGTGATGACGTTATTGGCCCATTAACATGAACAAATGGATACAAGCGCTCTTGAGCATCGGAGTTGGCCAAACTAGTACCCCACAAGTGCTTGGCAGTTCTAGTGTTCAGGCTAGAGAACATGCGAGTGGAGGAGCCTGTACACAGGTGAGACAGGCAGGTGGTAAGTCAGGGTAGGGGAGGGGCAGCAGGAGCAGCAGGTTAGACAGGCTCTGACACGACTGTGTTGCAACATGAACCAGAAGAACCAGAAGAAAGACCACAGCAGTCCCTGAATACAGCACTAGAAACAGGCCTGTCTGACACTGACATTCATGGACTATAAGGAGTTAAAGGTCAGGAAGGAGAGGTCAAAGGTAACTGTCTTACAACCAGCAGATTACAAACTATAGCTGTACACATGTTAGTGTGTAAAGTGTAATCCTAAAAGTTTTCATTCAACAACTCACTTTCTGCTGCCTCAAACACACCTTCAGTCAGCAGCACTGTTTGATCACCATGGAAACACTACATCAGGCCGGTGCCTCAGTCCATGACAGGGTTACCTTACTGCGGGTGTGGCCTATAAAGGTGTGTGTGTGTGTTCAGGTTTCAGCAGGTCATTCGTGGCTACTCAGTCATTGTGTGAGTGCAGCTATGTGCCAGCTCTACTACATGCTGTATATGGACGTGTGTTAGCATGTGCTGTTAGCCAGATATAGCCCAGGAGGAAAATCAACACCAGACTTGTGTTGAAGTTTCTCTGTCACTCTTACAGAAAGAAATAAACAGCTGGTTTATGTTTACACCAACAGGTGAATTAATATCACATAGGTGATCTGAGGTGTAAAATACATTGAAGCACAGAACATGAACAGACTGAAGGCTTCACACAGATCAGTCGACCTGCTCTGTGGCGTCGATAAGAACCTGTCTGAACACTTGTATTTACCTGTCACACCCTGCTCTGCTGTCAGCTCGCAATCATCACAGATCTCTGTAGATGCATGTTGTGTTCAGAACATTTGAATCATCACTAATGATCACTGACAAACATGAAAGAGCATTAAGTTTACTATTTATTTATGTCAATGAAAGACAAGTACTCCTCATGTAATGTAATGTATAGAGCCAGACCGATTTATCGGTCAGCCGATTTTATCTGCCAATATTAGCATTTCGCAGATATATTGGTATGAGGGCTTATGTCCTCCAATATGCTCCTATACATATATATATATATATATATACACATATACATATATATACACATATATACACATATACATATATATATACACATATACATATATATACACACATATATATATACACACACATATACATATATATATACACACATATACATATATATACATACATATACATATATATATACACACATATACATATACATATATATATACACACACATATACATATATATACATATATACATATATATATACACACACATATACATATATATACATATATACATATATATACACACATATATATATATACATATACATATATACACACATATACACATATACATATATATATACATATACACATATACATATATATACACACATATACATATATATATACACACACATATACATATATATATATACATATACACACACATATACATATATATATACATATACACACACATATACATATATATATATACATATACACACACATATACATATATATATACATATACACACACATATACATATATATATATATACATATACACATATACATATATATATATATACATATACATATATATACATATACACATATACATATATATATACATATACACATATACATATACACATATACATATATATACATATACACATATACATATATATACATATATATATACACATATACATATATATACACACATATATATATACACACATATACATATATATACACACATATATACACACACATATACATATATACATATATATATACACATATATACATATACATATATATACACACATATACATATATACATATATATATATACACATATACACATACATACATATATGATTATATATATGATTTTTTTTTCTCCCTCACATCGGAATGTTCACAGTAAACTCTGATGCAGTGAAACACAGCATGCGTACATGAGCTGTCTATTATGTGGTGATGAAACAGAGCAGGGGCAGCAGTAGATGACCTCAGAGCTCGCAGAAACAGTCCTGTTACACTCGGAGGATAAAGCAGAAAATCTAAAGCAGCTTTTGAATCAGCTGAAGGAGCAGAAAATAAACCAAACACACTGCAGGAACACTTGACAAAAACATTCACACTATTTACACAAGTATAACATTTCACTTAGTCCATCAGAGACAGCAGCTGTAATTTCCTTTGGGATTAATAAAGGTTTATCTTATCTTATTGCAGGGCTTTTGTTTGTAATGAGTAAACATGGAAACTCTAATACTAAATACTAAATAATTAGCTGCTGTAGCTAGCAAGTCCTCATTAGCCGGGGCGGGCTACTTATGTAGCGTCAGTTCCCCATCCAGCAGCCCCTGTAGAGCCGACTGGCTGTGTAACTGTCCAAAGGACGCATAGCAGTAAACAGAGGACGGTCCCCCAACGACTACTTCACTTTTCTTACAGCTGCTCTGTTACACCTGCTACATGTCAGGTGCGACAAGTGAAAGTGTAAACTTGTACATATCACACATTAAAGCCCTGCGTGAGCTAAATAACAGAAGTGTGAGCGCACCGATGGTGGTCAGCGAGGGTCAATTAAAAGGATTGCGATATAATTATTCATGGACACACGCCAGCGACGTGCGAAGTCATAGCAAAACAAAACTTCGTCAACAAGTTCAAGTATGTTTTGTAGTAACGGGAGAACCCGCCCCTGGTGCCCAACCTTGTTTATTTTAGTCACCAAACTAGATTTTGACCCACATTTGGCGAGTGGCTGGTGGTAATTTTGGACCCTGCCTACTACATTCCTCCGGTACAGTTCAACAGTAAGTGACTTTGACAAAGAAACAACAAGTCAATGAAGCTACTAAAAGTAAACATGGCGTGCCCGCTCCTTGAACGGTCTGTTTATGGTAAATGGACTGTACTTATATAGCGCTTTTCTAGTCTTTGCGACCACTCAAAGCTGCTTTTACACTACATATCACATTCACCCATTCACACACTGATGGCAGAGGCTGTCAATCAGATATCACATTCATACAATTTGGGGTTCAGTGTCTTGCCCAAGGACACTTCGACATGTAGCCTAAGGGAGCTGGGGATCGAACCTCCGACCTTTGAATTGAAAGACGACCAACTCCACCACTGAGCCACAGCCGCCCCTGCTTATGTGACCAGAGTTAACTAGCACTGGGACGAGGTGCCGCTGATAACGGAAATACTCTCATTTATAAGCTACCTCGCGTAACAGAGCGTCGGCCTCGAGCATCCCCCTCACATGATCTGTGACGGCAGCAGCCGCAGCGTCAGTGTTTCCCACAGGTCTGAAATATACTTGTGGTAGTAACCGGCGGAGGGGGTACTCTGATTAAATATATAAACAGCCTTAGGCCCTGTGACTATACAAGGAGCCTCATTCACCTTCATTAGACTTTATACCATAAATCTCGCATGCTCTGCCCGTGACTATATAGGGTCACGATCTGTCCATATTTAACAACATTAATAAAGCATAAAATCTGTGAATGAGATGAGCCGGAGGTGATCCACGCGTAGTTTATCAGTTATCATGCCGCGCCAGGAGGAGACAGACGTTAGGAGAGGAGCAGATATGACACAGATCTGTGTGTGTTTCTCGTGCTCAATAACGCTGCGATCTGTCCGTATTTCCGCACACAGTTACTATAAAGTATAAACTCTGTCTGTCATGCGGTCATATGTCCATATGCTGTGTACTTCTCATATTCCACTGTTAAACACAGAGCTGTAGAGCGTCAGGCTTCATGATCAAACAAAGTTTCATATCACTTGATCACTTCACTCTGTACTCACCCGCTCCCTCCCTCCTGCGCAGCAGCTCTCCTCCTCTCTGTGCTGCGAGTCTGCATCACAGATTTTTGTATTATGGTATGATGTGTTTTAAAGTCTTATTATGATTGCATAAGGGAATTAACCAGCAGGAATTTCATTTCAGAATCATGGTGGATCAACAACAGTCTTGAAAATATATAAAGTATTAAAAAAAAGTGCAGGATGCGAAGCCTGGGTTGCCAGGTCTGTGGTTTTACTGCGTAATTGGGCTACTTTTGAAGTGTGGCTGCGGACCCTGTGCGAGGCCCTTTAGAGGCGCCGGGCCTTGCATGTTCACAAGGTCCCAATTCCTCATCAATTTTTGTTAAGGGTACTTCAGTTACAATATCAATACACCTCTAACCTGGTGCATTATCAGAATTTTTTATGTTTACAACTAAAGGTTGACCGATAGTGGATTTTTAAAGGCTGATATAATAGCGATAGTTTGTAAGGGGAAAAAGCCGATAGCCGATTAATCGGCCGATATCTCCTTACCCCATGAAAAAAAATGAAACTAATTTAAATGAATCTTTATCTTTATGACATATCCTTACACATAACTGTTGAACTGAAAAGTAGTAAAGAAGTAATGAATACCTAAATAAAATAAGTAGTAAAGAAAATATAATCTGCAAATGAACATCTAACTCATCAATTTGTTGTGCCCACATTGTGCCTTTTCTCAGCAAAATAGTCCCATAGAGGGACTGTGTTTCCTCCAGCTGCCATCTAATGTAAGAATCAAGAAACATGTCAATCAATTCAATACAGCTATCAACTAAATAGGCTATCAAATACATAATGGATATACATACATATATATATATATATACATATATACATATATATATACACACAACTTTATTATTTACTTTTATATATTTAATATTTATTTCAATCTACATGAATGATTTAAGTTGCACTTTATTAATCATTTTTAAATTGAAATGATACTGCAGTTGTTTTCTTAAAGTTGCTGGTTTCATTAAACCTTTCTGATAAAGTAAAGTTATTAACATCACAGAAGCTTTCTTGCATATATATGACCAAAAAAAATAGAAACACTAATTCAGCAGAAACAACTCAAGTAGCATCAAAGAAGTTACCATAAGAGTCTTATTTAAAAAGCATATTTATCACCCCTGCGTCAGTCTCTCGCTCTTTTCCTTTAACTTTACCTACACATTGTTGTTCACAACAGTTTGTGTTGACGCCGTGACGTGCTTTACTCCTACAACAGCCTTATGCAAACGCCAGTTTTTAATAAACCCGTTTTTGCAACTTCGACTTTGATAATAAGTACGGAGAGTATCCTAAAGTGTGATCTGCTGGATGACAACGAAATATGTTGGATTTGTTTACAGGGCGATGCGCTCTTCCGTGGCGTATATCAGGCCAGATGCTGCGCGTCCCGTTACATTTTTAAATACCACTCTTACAAACTATTAGTGTTTGTGCACATTACCGGAGAGAGGAGGATCATAAAAAGTGGGATTTCATGTCATGAATGGACAGTTGCTTGCACTCACTGCTAGTCAAATTGTAGCGAGCTTGCTAGCTAAACAGAGACAGCAGCATGAGCTCGGCAGAAAAGCAGTGAAAGTTAATGATAGTCTAATTCATTAATAATGCAATACTATAAACAACAACCTTATCGTGATCATAATTTGTGAATAAAGCTGCGTTATAAAGTTAACTTTCATTAATTATCCCAGGTACCTGCATTACCTGTATGTCACGTATGGAGCCTCTATTAAAAAGGCGAATGCACGCGATGTACGTCACCGCCTGAGGCTGCACAGCCATTCGGCCACTATCGGAGCCCAGATCCGCCGATAAGGATAGTTTTAAATAAGTCCTATGGGGGCCGATTAATCGGCCAAAACGATCAATCGGTCGACCTCTATTTACAACAGAGTTTGAAGTTAACCACCCGCCAAATGCGGGTGTTACTGTGCAGTGTCGGGTGAATTTGCTTAATTTACCAGCCACTGTGGCGGGTGGCATATACAAACAAGTAATGCAATTGCAGTGTTGGGCAGTAACGTAATGGCATTATCGCTCTTTCATTTGTTAAGTGGTGTGGTAGCGTCCACACATTTATAATTAATTAACAAGTATAATACCAATACATACAATGCAGCGCATTGAGCCCTCTGCTGCGGTCCTTAGTATGACTGTTAAGGATCAGTTAATGACTTCACCGCATATGTGGACGTGTCTGTGTGGCGGACAGCGGTACTTCCATGTGACGATGACATATGACATATCACTGTCTAAACCATTAGGAGATGCCGGCGACGTCTCTGCTGCTGCGTACAGCTCGTGAGTTTACTTCACAGAGGAACACATACTCAGATTATTTACAGTGAATAAACTAACACAACCACCCCCTACTAAGTTAATCATCATCACTCTGCAAGCACCAGTTAGCAACGTATCAACAGCTAACTACAGAGCAAAGAGGAGAAGAGGTGCATAGAAACTGAGGCAATGGTAGAGAAGCTGACATGATTGGATTAGGGGAGAGTGGGGCAAGTTGAGCCACTTTATGTTTCCGGGAAGCTGTGCACAGGAAGGGCTCAGGAAGCTCCCATCATTTCTTTCAGGCAGTGATGAAGGGAAACACGTGGGAGAAGGAAAGATGAAAAGTGGAGAAAAGATGACAATGGAGTGTCCGAGGAGTGGTTAGTTTTTTTAGGAGAGAAGCCAGACAATGTCTCTCTCTATTAGTCGAGTAGTTAAAAGCTAAAACTATTATAATCTGTCATAAAAGACTATGAGTCGCCTCAATGTAAAAAAGATAGTTGAGGAAAATCACCAGCCACAGTGGCAGGTGGACAAAAAAGTTAATTTCCAACCCTGGTGAGCAGAAGAAGAAGAATTGACCCCAAATAAGTTACATCATGTACTTTTTATTTAACATAACAAACACACAGCAGTCAACAAAATATTAACAATTTTATGAATAAGACAGCATTTTAACTTTTTTTGTCCAGTTAAAGATTTTTAGTCTGAACATCTGGCTCAGGGTTTTGATTAAACAAACTGGGGTTCAACTTGCACGAGATTTGCCACGAGATCTCACAGCGCGAAGAACAAAACCACACAAGACTAACCCCTCGATTCCACAGGAATCCTACTCCGACACGTTCCATGTGTGCCGCCACGTCCGGAGTCGATCGTGCCCATTCACGTCAATGATCGTGATTCCACAGCACGCGCCGCGGTCCGTCTCCGGCGCGTCCCAGAAGCGTGTCTCCGCTCTGCTCCGCTAAAGATACACGCTGGGTCTATTTTTGACGGAGGCCGCTTCAAACACGTGTCAAGCTCAACAGAGCAGATTGTTCCAAAAACGCGAAAGCAGCATACAGCATCCGGTCATTTCAAAATAAAACACCATGTTCAGACCGGTAAAGACTCCCGTTTTTTTCCGTTTATTTTAAGTTTAGGTTAGGGTTACTGAAAATCTCGAAAAAAGAACACTTTTAATTACGTAGTGTACTCATCATTTGTGTGCTCATTTCCAAATGAGCAGATAATCAACCTCGGATGTGCAAACTGAACTGTAGCTTGTGTGTTGCTCTGCTAACATTGATGTTATTGCGTGATTTCTCAGTTCTCACGCGATAATGTAGTTCTCCCACGATCTTGTGATCTCGCGAATCCAGCTGCTTGGGCCGGCACTCCGCTGCAGACCAGACACACTTCCTTTGGGTGAGGGCTCACGCCGTTGATGGACCAGAAACGCAGCGCAGACGGAACGCGCCAGAGACGGATCCTGTGGGATCGAGCGGTAGGAGTTATGGGGAAAGGTATACTGTAAAACAACATGCCGAAAAAACACTTGCGGCCGAGGCCGACACTAACAGAGAGTAACATAAACCTCAGTGCAAAACTACCTTACATATTCATGGACGCACACACGATAAACAGTTCGTCAGAGATCACTCATGTGATAACAGACGAGTGTTACTGTACATAATCATAAAAACGAGAAATGGGCGAGTTCTCGTTTTGCACCGAGCAACACATTTGCAGCATGCGATCTGAGTAATGCACATTAGGGCTGGGCAATATGGCCAAAATACTATATCACAAATTAAATGGTTGACAAATAATAAGTACTGAGTTTCCGTTTTCACTGAGGCTGAGCCTGAATCCTTTTCTGCACGTTAATGTCCATGTTAATAAACAGCACCTCCTTCTAGAGTTCGCTTCAGGTTCACTCCCACGTGCAAGGATTAGAGCGTAAAGCGTTGTCAAAATGATTGAAGAAAATTGCCGTAAAGCAGTTCAGCTGCTGGTTTTGTGGCATCACGATACAGACGATATAGAAAAACACATACAGCAGACATTTGCATATTGTTTTAAATACACACACTTATTGCCACCTTACGTAATGGCCCGTCTTACTCGATCATCCCGCAGTCACATCTGTGATGGCAGGAGCATCGCGTGCATGTTTACAATTTACAGGCAGGTGACTGACACACAGACTCTGCATGCACAGTGGTCAGTTCACTCTGTGCTCTCATTAAAAGCTGCCCCATGTGATATCAGACAAACTTTTCCTGCTCTATGTGTGGGAAACACTGCCATGGGTGTTATGTGGGTCATCAGCTTAAATCTCCCTCGTGTGTGTACGAAAACTAAAACGTGTTTATACTAGTCCGTGGTAGCTTGCTAACGTTAGTTACCATGTTCTAGAATGACAGCTGCTCTGTCACGAGTGCAGCGAGGAGCGTGTAACATGTTGTTGACAGCAGGAGCAGAAGTGCCTGCATTGATGCTGACATCGTATGGATATTACCGCAGGATTCTGCGTAGAAAGTAATCAGTCCCATCTATTGGGAATGTAAATCTCGGGAGGCCTTGTTTACATTGTGGGCTTGTCGATCCTGCTGGCACACCGGGCTAGTTAAATGCTTTATCTACTGGCCCGGGGGTTGAAAAACATACCGTTGGGCCACCGGGCCAGTGCTTATGTCGAGCCCTGTAAGGGAACATGTAGATACATACTCTAAAACTGAGCCACCATGTCTGACTGGTGCGGAGTTAAACCTGATCTCTTGTTGAGGCGGTGACACACATCTGCTGAGCAAACGATGATTTTAGAAAGAAATCAAGTTACGCATAATCCAGACTGAAATCCACCAGCTGCAGGATGCATGAAGGACAAACAGCAACAAAACACAGACTGTGTTAATGTGCAAATATAATATCATTGCTCCATCATTAGAGCATGATATATTTATTATAACACTTGTGTGTTACATCAGATTAATACTTTGCGCAGATGTATTTTTGTTACTGACAGATTCAGACCGTATACTCTCAGCCGTATCAAACAGAACCATGAAGCAAATATAAAATCAACAGCCTATGAAAGCACAATTTAAAGCTGTACAAATATAAATTACTTTCATAGCTTATGAGCACAAAAGTACTTCAGGCTTCAGTGTTGTTAGCAGTCTCTGTTGTAGATGTACATCAGTAAACAAAATGAATATCTTTCATGAATATATTTTAAAAACTGGCCGGTAAAGTGGAAGTGTTTTAACACTCTCTCTCCCTCCTCCCTCTCATGATCAGCTCTCAGAGCTCCTAAATCAAGAGACCCGATTGGTCAGTAGGTGGTGTGTAGTTCTGGTTGATCTCTTATCTCGGACATAACCTGCTTCGGAGCAGGTTAGGTGTTCATAAGTTACCATGGTGATCTACGTCGGTAAAAAGTGAACCTCCTTTGTAGTACTAAAAACTCAGAGTTAACCCTGAAGTTACCTCGATAACCGCAAATCCTGCTTCATGGTGTATCCCCCAGGTCTGTTAAGGGCCATATAACCTCGGTATCACTAAACCCATGCGTCTGTTTACCATAAAAACAACACAAATGACATCAGAAGAACCTGATGGCAGCTGACCTGAATTTTAACCCACACAACCAACATGCAGCCTGTACCAACCAGCCGCTCCTTTCATCCCCTGAATGAAGGATACATGGACTTCACTGTTGGACCACATAGACACAGTAAACACATTGAAGAGCAGTCAGTAAAGCTTCTGTCTCTTCAAACCAGAAACCTGAGCTGTGCCACCCATATTAATAATATTCTATCATCACTATTATATACATTATATATATATATATATATATATATATATATATATATATATATATATATATATATATACACACAAGCTCACTGCTTTTTCACAGCCTTCCCCTATTACAGTACAGAACCACATCATATGTTCACTGCACTTCTGTTACTATGTTAGAATACATTAGTGTGCAGAGTTACAAACATAATTATATATGAAAATAAAAAAATCTGTCCTATTTCACTGTATTAAAATACAGGTCCATACAGTGTGAAGTACACTGTGTCTGTAGGACAGTACACAGCGTGTAAATGGGGAACAGCTCGTCTCTACAGCAGTAACATAAGTTTAGCTCCAGCACACAGTCTACACACAGTTTAAATAACTGTATATGTAATGTGAATGGGCCGTTATCAGAGCAGAACACCGCCGTGAAACGAGCCTCCTCCGCGGGGCTGAGACTTGTTTTCTCAACTGAGTTCCGCCGCCATTTTCTGAGAGGAGGCCATGTTGGAGCTAACACAACAAAGAGGAGCGGCCATTTCCAGGGACAGGCTGCTGTTCATCCGCACACACAGCTGCTGCTCACTTTAAGTGCACATCTGGACTCTGACAAACACTCACACTGACATGTAGAGTGAAAACACGACGAGATGTGAAGCCGAGAGCAGAAACACACCGTGACGGAGCACATTAATGATGCGAGGTTGATTAGCAGGCCTGACTTCAGCAAACACGGCTGCTGGTCGCATTTCTCCAGAGCAAACTTTACCTCACAAACAGATCACTGCCTGTAATAGTAACAGTGTATTTTACTGATATACGTGTTCTTTTGTGGCATTTCACGTGTATCTTTGTTCTTACCTGATGTGTGGGATCCCAACTCCTCCCTGCAGGATTTTGTACAGTTTGCTTTCATACAGCAGCTGTGGATGTCTGGCTTTCTGTGACTCCAGCTTTACTGCTACCTCCTGAAAACAACACACACACACACATATATATTAATATGTTACGTTTCACGTCTGATAACCACACAGCACCTGACACAGCAGATGTACACTGACTGATACGAACTGTTACTGAATGATAATGGCCGTTTCAGACACTTGAGCAGCCCGATCGTTACAGACTAGCACAGCTATAATGTGACAGTGTATCTGACCTCTGTGTGATACTAACAAAACATTAGACTCAACCGTGAAAGTGACGCTACCTCTCCGTTTGTGATGTTGATGGCCAGATAAATGTCACCGAAAGATCCAGATCCGATCTTCCTGACCAGCTTGTATTTTCCACCGACTATGAATTCGGCTTTGGAGCCGCTGCTGCTCGCCATGATATCCACCAGATGAGATCTTCACGTTAGCAGACAGTGAGTCCTGTTTGTCCAGCTGAGGAGGTGATTATGGACCAGCTCCACACAATATTATCGATAACTAACGGAACAACTGAAGCTGTATATTTGATGTCGTCTGGGTTGATTCTCTTTATTCATATGCTACCTGCTACAGTGGATCTTCATCGAATAAAACTTCCACAGTGTCGAATTATTTACATCCAAGCTGAATCCGGAAAGCTTGCGGCCTTCAGCAGCTAGCTCGATCAGCAGCAGCTAATGAAAGCTAACGTTAGCATCGAGCTAACGCTGTCGCGAGGACCGCGGCGCGAAATCTGTCCGTTCCTCCTCGGAGCTGAGGGACAGAAACCGCCGTTTTAATCACACCTTCGAAGGTTCTGGTTCCTTTTAGATATTTTTAGTCCGTTAGGAACGATTTCTTCAAACTTCCAGGGTCGCAACCGTCGGTACAAAGCGCAACCCACTCACTCCGCCATCTTGTCTTCGCTACCCTTCTTTCTCAGCTGGTTTCCGTCGGAGGCGATTAGCTAAGGTTATCTCATGACGCCTTCAAGTGCCGTCGGAAATGACAAAATCCAGACTAATGACGTATATTTACGTACTTTATTTATACCTATTTGTAAAGGAAAAATGAACAACGGTTAAGTTTTTAAGTAGGTTATTACGCAACCATTCGATGCTTGTCCATACTAAAGCATCTATTGTGTAGGGCTTTTTTATGTTGTACTTGTGCGTCTGTTTGCCTCAGGTTATTAAGCATTATAATCAAAAAACACTCTGGAAACACTTTTATTATGTGTACACATCCCGTGTTTTATGTAGTTCCTCCCAGGAGCTGATGAATGCTCATAGGTGACTGACTGGCTCAGGTCTCTGCCTTCCAATTGCTCAGGTACAGATGCAGCCACATGTTCTGCTGCTACTCGCGTCTCTTTATGTCTTTTGGTTTTTTCTCTGTCTCAAACTTTTAAACAGGTTTATTACACAGAATTTATTTCAATTTTAATAATGTTTCTTCCACCTGGTGTAAACAGCTATCACTTCCAGCTAACCAGTTACAAAATGGCTTCCAGTAGCTGGCAATCTTATAAATTCAAATATTGACTCTAACCAATGAGTACAGCTTACTTAAAATGAGGCCTACACTTTAGTTTATCTGGTGTCATTTGTTAAAACCCCATAAAAAGTAAGTCAACATTAAATAGACTACACTGATTTAAATAAGACCAGTAGTGGTGGTAACTACTTTGGAATAATAATTTCCCGATAGGATTTGCAGGAGGTTGTTTTTCCCATTCTGCAGATGTCACCTGAACGCAGCACTAGGGTGGGGACTGCATACTGTGGGCATGTTGCTTCAGGGACAGGTGAGCAACTCAAATACAATCCAGAAAGTCCAGTTTGAGCCTGAGAGCTGCGTGTCAGAGGTTTATCACACGCATACAGCAGAGGAGTATCACACTGTGAGCATGTGTTACAGCAGGGGGAGGGTTAGCTGATTTTTGTCACTTCAACACTCTGTCATGAGGAGAATGAAACCGGGAGCTGGTGCCAGAGAAAGGGCAAAAGAAAGGATTGTGGGAACATTTAGTCATGTGTTTGAGCCCCCTACAACAGACACCAACAATTAAGTCTTTTTAAATACTTGAACGTGTACATCCTGATAGAACTAATAGCACAAAGGTCTAAAATGCTGGTTTTAAAGCCTCCTCCAAACATGGTGCAGGAACATTAAATCATTAACTCAGTAGCAGCAATAAAATCGATTTCTTTACTTATGAAATATTAGCAACTGTATGATTTTCATTATCGAAGTCACAGTGTGTATAAACCTCCAGACCAACAGAAGTGATGGTTTGATGAAGAGGAGGCTGTACTGTCCTCATGTAGCTTGAATCAGTGAATAGAGGGGTAATCCTGTCCCCTGCAGTGCTGTGACCGTACACTGGTGTTTGATTCCTGTTAGCTGCAGCTGCCTGCAGGGATGTTCTGCTGCTGTACAGGCGTGTCCTGCTCACCCTGCATGTCTGAACAACACCACATAATCATGAGTCTGACAGCACGGTGCGCCACACTGTAACTGAAATGTTTGGTACATTCAGACGTGTGACTTACTGACAGAAAGGAGGAAACGTGAAGTTTAATGATCTGTGTGCTGTTTAATGGCAGAAAAACTCAGTATTGTATGTATGTGTATAGTGTGTTTTTGTATAGTGTGTGTATGTTTGTGCTGTATGTATTGTGTTTATGTATACACGATCAGCCATACCATTATAACCAGTCAGTGGGTAGGACATGTTAGGCAGCAGGTGAACAGTCTGTTTGAAGCAGGAAAACTAATAAATTAACAGCTCATACTAAAAATACTGAGAAACAGACTTCAGAATTCAGTGACTGTCAGTTGGGGAGGAGTGACCTGCATGTGATTAAACTAGTTTAACTGCATTCATGCAGTGTTGTAGTGATCTTTTACTGAAACTATGTTAATTACACCCTACTCCCTTTCTTTCACCCCTTACTGAAGTCATGGCAGAAGATCCATACTCCTCACTATTCATTATTTATATGTATTAACCAATGCTGGTTCAGAAGATACCTGTAAACCAAAAGTACGAAGTTTTGCTTTCAAAGTAGCTTCTTCTACATTATGAGGCTAACTGTATACTGTAATACTTATAATGAAACTAAATATATCTTGAGCAAATCATAGTATAGTACATAGTTCTTAAAGTGGGGCCCGCGGACCCCTGGGGGAACCATAGCCTGGGGTCAAAATGGGTGCAAAATAATTATAATACATTTATAATAAATTATACATTGTGCTGTATCATTAAAAACTGCATGTCTACAGATGAGGACCATTTAGGACCATAGTATTAATGCTGTCAAGTTAAATCCACAAGAAATTTAAAGTCAGTCATTGCTGGCGGCCTCCCAGGGCGTTTTGGGGAGTGCTGGTTTGAGGCTCAAACATTTTGAATGAAGCCCCAGTATGAAGTTCAATATAAGCCCAAACCATGGGCGATTTAAGACAATTTTTAGGGATGCTGAAGCACCCCTAAATTTCATCTCAGCACCCCTGAAATAATAATAACAATAATAATGATTGTTATTATTATTCAAAATAATTTTAGTCCTTTCATGTAAGGTTTTACAAACTTATCTAGACTGTTGAAAAAACATCACGGGTTCAAAAAGCTTTATTTAAAAGGTATAATATCCAATATTCTATGCCTATGTATGTAGATGCCGTCATATCCGGGCCCAATTTTTGACATGCGCATCTGTTTGAACCTGCGCAGTTTTTTTTTGTCTTTGCTGAAGTGATTTTAACGGTTCAGGAAACTCAGACCAATGCATTTGTTGTAAATCATCACACGTGACGCTGTTCAGTTAATCAAGTCAGTCGGATAAACATCGCGAATGGACTCAGTTGGTGTATGTACAGATACTCATGGAGGAGCCACCCAAGAGTTGTGTGTGGGAGAAAATAAGTGAGTCAGGGAAAAGTAGACATGGTGATCTAAAATGAGAAAAGTACAGATTCGTAAGTTCTGTGGCCGTGGCGATTATTGACACTGTCTGACTCTGTCACTGTTAACGGAGACTCCAGGCGGCAGTTCAGTTCAAAGACTTCACTGATAAACCTGAGAGTTACACAGACAGCTTCATCATCAAAAGACCAGTTCTCCTCTTATGTCCTCACTTCTGTTCTTATGTATGCTCTGTCTCTCCCCCCCCCCCCAGCGTCCATGTGCAGTGCGTTTAAATATTGTTTATTTAGGCTAAGAGTCATTGCCTGCGGTCATGTCAACAGTTCTGGGATATGGTAGCTTATTGAAAAAGGCATACACGTCTATTGTTGGCCAACTCACAATGCAAAAAAGTCTAACTGCAATTCCTTTGGCAAAACAAATAATACAATTTGGCAAACATAACAAAATATGAAGTGCATCCT
The DNA here is from genome assembly GCF_022749685.1 of Semicossyphus pulcher. Classification (NCBI taxonomy): domain Eukaryota; kingdom Metazoa; phylum Chordata; class Actinopteri; order Labriformes; family Labridae; genus Semicossyphus; species Semicossyphus pulcher. Next base: position 36,059,847 of record NW_027211693.1, on the reverse strand, counting down.
CCTATTATGGTTAAATATTGATCATTCTGCCAGGAGACAGAGAGAGCAGTGAAGAATTAAACCTCCCTCTCTTTCAGTTGATTTCTGCCCGGGCAACATTAGACTACCATGTGAATATGGCTCTTTAAATCCTGCTACAATGTAAAATTCATGCTTGAAGTAACAGACTTTGATAATTTGAGTGTATTTCATGTTTTCATTTACAAAAATAAAGAAACTTCCATCACAAACTGGGGCATAAAATAAACCAGAATACAGGAAATAAAGGTTTTGACACTCAACATTTCCTGGAGGAGAACCCCCTGGCCCAAACTGTCACTCTGCCGCTCTCTCTCGTACTTGCTTGACCAATGCGCACTCCACGACACAAGTTACAGCGAGAGTAGAGGTGCGTTCAAGTCCAGTTGGGGAAAACTCAAACTCCATCTTTTAATAGAGGGGAGGATAAGATGTAGATCTCTGAAGTAACCTACCTTCTCAATAATTGTTGATTTATGTTAGCCCAGTACGTTCTGTTGTTTAATTAGCTCACCCTGCTCGTCTTAAATAAGTACTTAAGTAAAAATAATGATTCACAGAGACACAGAGTGCGTGAGCGTATTGCGTCAGGTGAGCGTATTGCGTCATTGCGTCATTTCCTGTTTTCTCGCTGCTACTGTGTTGTTCTGTGCTGTTTGTAGCTGCTGCTAGAGCTCGAGCTAAATCGATTAATCTGCTGTAATTATCATCACTGTGGTTATTCAGCTGCTGTGTACTTAAACAGACACTAGTTTTCATCAAGCACTCTCGTTGTTGCATTAGCGTCATATCTGCTAAACCCTTAACTTTATACTCGCTTAGCCGTTAGCTTAGCAGCTAGCTTAATCAATTGAAATGTCTTCTCCTTCTCCCTCCTGCTCTCCTGATCTGCCCTGTTCGGTGTGTCAGATGTTTAGCTCTACCTCGACCTCCTTTACGGATAAGGGTACTTGTATGAAATGTAGTATTTTTGGAGCTATGGAGGCGAGGATCACGGAATTAGAGACGCGGCTCCGCACCTTGGAAAACCAAGCATCGCTAGCTGCTGTAATCAGCAGCAAGCCCCCAGGGCCAGTAGCCGGTGCGGGCCGACCTAGCGTAGCTTCTCCCCCGGCAACTCCCGAGCAGCCGGGATGCAGTGGCTGGGTTACTCTCAGAGGGAAGCATAGCCGCAAGATTAAGCACACGGTTCACCACCAACCACTTTACGTTTCGAACAAGTTTTCCCCACTCAGCGACACACCCGCTGAGAAACCAACTCTGGTTATTGGCAGCTCCATAGTCAGAAACGTGAAGTTAGCGAAGCCAGCGGCCACAGTGAAATGTATTCCTGGGGCCAGAGCGGGCGACATCCAGTCAAATTTAAAACTGCTGACAAAGGATAATCGTAAATTTGATAAGATTGTAATACATGTCGGCGTTAATGACTCCCGGTTACGTCAATCGGAAGTCACTAAAATTAATGTTGAGTCGGTGTGTGCATTTGCAAAGACAATGTCGTAGTTTTCTCTGGACCCCTGCCCAATCTGACGAGTGATGACATGTATAGCCGCATGTCATCATTCAACCGCTGGCTGTCGAGGTGGTGCCCAGCAAACGATGTGGGCTTCATAGATAACTGGCAGACATTCTGGGGAAAGCCTGGTCTTATCGGAAGAGACGGCATTCATCCCACTTTGGATGGTGCAGCTCTTTTGTCTCGTAATATGGCTAAGTTTGTTAGTCGTAAAACCTGACAAACCAGAGTTGAGACCAGGAGGCAGAGCTGTAGTCCTACACACTCCTCCGAGCTTCCCTGTGAGCAGTTTCCCAGCCACAATGTTAATGTTATAGAGACTGTGTCTGCCCCCCAACCCAGGCCTTTTATTACAGTTAATTCAAACTCAAATAAAAAAGGAGTAAATCAAAAAAATGTAATAAAAATTAAAACAAAAAACGAAAGTTATGCCAAAAAATATGAGAATTAAATGTGGTCTGTTAAATATCAGATCCCTGTCATCTAAAGCTCTATTAGTGAACGATCTGATATCAGATTATCATATTGATTTACTCTCTTTAACTGAGACTTGGCTGTGTCAGGAAGAATATGTCAGCTTAAATGAATCCACTCCTCCCAGTCATCTTAATACTCATATTCCTCGAGACACTGGTCGAGGTGGTGGAGTGGCAGCTATTTTCAGTTCTAGTCTTCTAATCAACCCTAGACCAAAACTTAGTTTCAGCTCTTTTGAAAGCCTTGTTCTGAGTTTTTCACACCCAGCTTGGAAAACTTTACAGCCTGTTTTATTTGTGATAGTATACCGCCCTCCTGGCGCATACTCTGATTTTCTAACTGAATTCTCAGAGTTTTTATCAGATTTAGTCCTGAGTTCATATAAAATAATTATTGTAGGGGACTTCAATATTCATGTAGATGTTGATAATGATAGTCTTAGCATGGCATTTATGTCCCTTTTGGACTCTATTGGTTTCACTCAAAATGTAAACCAGCCTACTCACCGCTTTAACCACACCCTCGACCTTGTTCTAGCTTATGGCCTTGAAACCGAAAACTTAATTGTCTTCCCACAAAATCCTCTTTTATCAGATCACTATTTAGTAACATTCGATGTCCTATTAACCGACTACTCTCCAGTTAACAAAAATGTACTCACAAGATGTTTGTCTGATAGGACTGTAGCTAAATTTAAGGAAACAATTCCAGCTGCTTTTAATTCTTTACCACATCTGTTTACTACAGAAAGCTCTTATGCTAATGTTAGTCCCTCTCAGCTTGATCAGTTTGTTGATAGTACTGCAGGTTTGCTGAGAAGTACTCTAGACTCGATTGCCCCCTTAAAAAATAAGATTATTAAACGACAGAGGCTAGCTCCATGGTATGACTCAGAAACTCGTAACTTGAAGCAAATGTCGCGTAAATTTGAAAGAATGTGGCGATCCACCAAAACAGAAGAGTCTCGTTTACTCTGGCAAAATAGTCTTAATAAATACAGGAAGGCCCTACGGCATGCTCGAGGTGTCTACTACTCCTCCCTCATAGAAGAACATAAAAACAATCCCAGGTACCTTTTCAGCACTGTAGCCAGGCTGACAGAGAGTCACAGCTCCACTGAGCCAAGTATTCCTATAGGCCTCAGCAGTGATGATTTCATGAGCTTCTTTAATGACAAAATCCTAAAGATAAGAGACAAAATTTGTAACCTCCTGCCGTTAACTGGTGCAGATGTATCTTTGGAAACTGCTCAAAAACCTGATGTTTACCTTGACTGTTTTTCTCCAATTGACCTTCCTGAGCTAAATTCTCTGATATCTTCGTCTAAACCATCAACCTGTCTTTTAGACCTGATTCCAACCAAGCTGCTTAAGGAAGTCTTTCCCTCAATTAGCACTTCTTTACTAGATATGATCAATATGTCTTTATCGACGGGCTATGTACCCCAGTCTTTTAAACTAGCTGTAATTAAGCCACTTCTTAAAAAGCCTACCCTAGATTCAGGCACCTTAGCTAACTATAGAACTATATCTAACCTTCCTTTTATCTCAAAGATCCTTGAGAAAGCAGTCGCTAATCAATTATGTGACTTTCTTCATAACAACAGTTTATTTGAGGACTTTCAGTCAGGATTTAGAGTCCACCATAACACTGAGACAGCCCTTGTGCAAGTTTCAAATGATCTACTTACTGCTTCAGACAGAGGACTTCTCTCTGTACTCGTCCTGTTAGATCTTAGTGCCGCTTTCGACACGATAGACCATCACATCCTGTTACAGAGATTAGAACATTTAATTGGCATTACAGGATCTGCACTAAGTTGGTTTAAATCTTATCTATCAGATCGATCTCAGTTTGTTAATGTTCATGATGTGTCCTCTATGCAAACCAAAGTTAGTCATGGAGTTCCACAAGGTTCTGTGCTCGGACCGATTCTTTTTACCTTATATATGCTTCCTCTGGGTAATATCATGAGGAAACACTCAATTAATTTTCATTGTTATGCAGATGATACTCAATTATACTTATCTATGAAGCCAGACGAAACCAATCAGCTATCTAAACTAGAAACATGCCTCAAGGACATAAAGATCTGGATGACTAGAAACTTTCTGCTACTTAATTCAGACAAAACTGAAGTTATTGTGCTCGGCCCAAAACACCTTAGAGACTCTTTCTCTAATGATATAGCTGCCCTAGATGGCATCAGCCTGGCATCCAGCACTACTGTTAGGAATCTGGGAGTTCTATTTGATCAGGATATGTCCTTAATCTCCCACATAAAACAAATATCAAGGACAGCCTTCTTTCATCTTCGCAACATAGCAAAAATCAGACACATCTTGTCTCAAAACGATGCAGAAAAACTAGTCCATGCATTCGTTACTTCCAGGTTGGATTATTGTAACTCGTTACTATCAGGCTGCCCTAATAAGTCACTAAAAACTCTGCAGCTGGTACAAAATGCTGCAGCACGTGTGCTGACAAGAACTAGGAAGAGAGATCACATCTCTCCTGTATTAGCCTCTCTGCACTGGCTTCCTGTAAAATCTAGAATAGAATTTAAAATCCTTCTTCTTACTTACAAAGCTCTTAATGGTCAGGCACCATCATATCTTAAAGAGCTCATAGTGCCATATTACCCCTCTAGAACATTGCGCTCCCAGGGTGCAGGCCTGCTTGTGGTACCTAAAGTCTCTAAGAGTAGTGTTGGAGGTAGAGCCTTCAATTACCAGGCCCCCCTCCTCTGGAACAATCTACCAGTCAAGGTCCGGGAGGCAGACACCCTCTCTTCTTTTAAGAGTAGACTTAAAACTTTCCTCTTTGACAAAGCTTATAGCTAGGCCTGGCTCAGGCTTGGACTAGCCCATAGTTATGCTGCTATAGGTTTAGACTGCCGGGGGGATCTGACACACCAAGCTTCTCTCTCTCTCTCTCTCTCTCTCTCTCTCTCTCTCTCTTTCTCTCTCTCTCTCTTCCTCTCTCTCTCTCTCTCTCTCTCTTCCTCTCTCTCTGACTCTCTCTCTCTCTCTGACTCTCTGACTCTCTCTCTGACTCTCTGACTCTCTCTCTCTCTTCCTCTCTCTCTGACTCTCTCTCTCTCTCTGTCATATTAATGCAGCTCATTAACTCTGTATCTTCTGGTCCCATTAACATTACTAACCACATATCTTCCCGGGAGTTCTTGTGCTCCCTTGTCTTGAAGGTTCCTGAGGATCGTTGCTGCAGACCACCTGCTGCTGTGGACCTGCTCGACTGCAACAACTACTAACATCAGCCTTCCCCATAGTATCATTATTGTTGCTGCTAATGCTAATAGTAGACCTGTTGACTTCAACTGTTACAATTACGATTACCTCAGCCTTTATCATTACTCTGCTTCTCTCGCTAATTTATTTATTTATTTATTTATTTAGCCAATCTTCACCCTAGTCTACCACTATTATTGGCATTGTAACCATAAGTATGTGTCTGTTGTTGTTCATGTAACAAGGACATATGTTGTTGTGGTAACAAGAACATATGTTGTTGTTGCTCTCTTTGCCTGTCTCTATCCTGCATCTCCTTCTATCCCATTTTCGGCCCATCCAGTCGAGGCAGATGGCTGTTCAACATGAGTCTGGTTCTGCTCGAGGTTTCTGCCTGTTAAAAGGAAGTTTTTCCTTGCCAATGTGCCGAATTGCTAAGTGCTACTCATGGTGGATTCATGTTGGGCCTCTCTTTAAATAACTTAACAAAGAGTCGGTCTAGACCTGCTCTTTCTGTAAAGTGTCTCGAGATAACCCTGGTTATGATTTGGCGCTATACAAATAAAATTTGATTGAATTTGATTTGATTGATTGATTCTCCAGTTCAGGGAAAGGGATGCTTTGACATACAGTGATTAGATTAATCTATGTGTCATAGCAATCCTTTTAAATTTGACATCCAGTATTTTTCTGATCAGGCATCTGACAAATAGTCTATTATTATTATTATTACTTTTTTGTTTATTATTATACATTTTGTCAGTATTAATATCATCACACAGTGACATAGACATTAGAGACTAAGATGCAGCCCTAAAATGGTAGTAAGCATATGCTCAATCGGTGTTACGATAATGAGGGGGTCCTTGGAAAATGTTCTCTCCTCTAAGAGGTCCCTGGCACCAAAAAGTTTGAGAACTCCTGGTATAGTACATTATAATAATACTAAAATAATGGTATATGGTAAAATGGTAAATGGACTGTACTTATATAGCACTTTTCTAGTCTTTGCGACCACTCAAAGCTGCTTTTACACTACATATCACATTCACCCATTCACACACTGATGGCAGAGGCTGCTACGTAAAGTGCCCAACTGTCAATCAGATATCACATTCATACCTGTTGGCTATGCCACCGGGAGCAATTTGGGGTTCAGTGTCTTGCTCAAGGACACTTCGACATGTAGCCTGAGGGAGCTGGGGAACGAACCTCCGACCTTCCGATTGAAAGACGACCGACTCTTCCACTGAGCCACAGCCGCCCCTATATCAGCAGGCCATGACTGATGAGACTGTTCTGAACACATCTGTAAACCAGGAACTTAACCAGTTGCAGCCAGCTATGAAGAAGAATATTCTAAGCCATGGACCACAATTAAAATGGCTGAAGTCCACCAGCAAGAAAGAGTGGACAACAGACACCCTGAAACACCTGAAAGACCTGGACTAACTTGGAAGAACAGCAGATAATCAGCTGGATAAAATGTGCGACCTGATCTATAGCTGTTGGGCAGAAAGGTTTGGATTGAAAGGATTAGAGTAGCAGAAAACAACAGGCCTCCTCAAGTCCAGAGTGGAAATCAACCTCTGACAAGCAGACCCGGAGGAGCGCTCAGGAAACAGCAGAGATCAGACAACCTTCTTCACTGTGAAAGGGTTCTTTACAAAGGAAGGTCACTCAGAGTGCCAAAGAGAGTGCTTGAAGACCACCTAAAAACTCAGAAAAAAACACAGCTTATCCACAGGGGTGCCTCAAGGGTCAGTGCTCAGTCCCCTTGTCTTATCAATATATGTGCAAGATGGCGGCGCGCACAGACGCAGCGGTTCAATGCTCTCCTTATCAGTGCTTCGTATGGCTGTTTTTGTATGTTTCGTTTGTGTTTCTGGCGAAACTGTGTTGGGCGAACAACATTTACGGCCGACATGATCTTCTAAAGATCGGAATACGGAGCGAGCTGTGTGTTACAGCGGAATTCCACCGCTCACATGGGATACCGGCAGACATAGCCAGGGCACCCGGCTCTCCGTGGATCACCATCCCCGAGGGCAGGAGGCGGAGGCGGCGCAGGGACAGGAAGCAAAAGCGGGGCTGCAGAGCCAGCACACTGGTGAGGCTACGCAAGCAGCCTCACAAACCACCGCTTCCCAGCGTTTTTCTAACCAACGCCAGGTCCCTCACCAACAAGCTGGATGAGTTGAGGCTACAGATTGCAGCGAACAAGATCGTCGCGGACAGCTGCATCCTGGTAATCACAGAGACCTGGCTTCACTCACTTATTCCGGACACGGCTATCGAGCTAGCAGGCCGCACAGCACACCGATACGACAGAACTACAGACTCCGGTAAGAGCAGAGGAGGGGGGCTATATGTTTACGTTAACAACAGCTGGTGCACGAACACAAAGACTGTAGCCAGCCACTGCTCCCCGGACCTGGAGTATGTGACTGTCAAATGCAGGCCCATGTATCTCCCCCGGGAGTTTACTGTTGTCATGGTAACTGCTGTGTACATTCCACCGGATGTTAATTCTAGCTTGGCTCTTGGATATTTATACAACACTATTAGCAGTCAACAGAGCATGTATCCTGAGGAGGTTCACGTCATTGCAGGGGACTTTAACCACGCGGATTTAAAGGCAGTGCTCCCCAAATTCCATCAGCACATTAAATGTGCAACCAGGGGAGCAAACACACTGGACAAAGTCTATTCCAACATCAAGAAAGGCTACAGGGCTAAACCACTACCACACCAGGGCCAGTCTGACCACTTGTCTCTGCTTTTAATCCCTGCATACACCCCCCTCAGGAAAAGTGCTCTGTTAAAACATGGCCTGAGGGTGCTTCCCATCAGCTGCAGGACTGCTTCCAAACAACAAACTGGGATATCTTTCAACATCAGGACCTGGAGGACTACACAGCAGCCGTCCTGGGCTACATCAAGTTCTGCAATGAGTTCAACAGCACAAGTGTTGAAGGACTGTGCGGACCAGCTGGTGGGGGTCTTCACCAGGATCTTCAACCAGTCCCTATCCCAGTCCACTGTCCTTCCCTGCCTGAAATCCTCCACTATAGTCCCACTGCCAAAGAAGACCACCATCATTAGCTTGAATGACTACCGTCCAGTGGCACACACACCAATAGCCAGGAAGTGCTTTGAAAAACTGGTGCAGAGTCACATCATGTCAAACCTGCCACCCACCTTGGACAAACACCTGTTTGCCTACAGAGCAAACAGGTCCACAGAGGATGCAGTAGCCATAACACTTCACACTGCTCTGACCCACCTAGAACAGCGGGGGAGCTATGCAAGGCTGCTCTTTGTGGACTTCAGCTCTGCATTTAACACCATACTCCCCCTCAGACTGGTGTCCAAGTTGGCAGATCTGGGACTTTCATCATCCATCTGCTGCTGGATCCTGGACTTCCTGACGGGCCGCTCCCAGAGAGTGATAGTCGGCCCCCACACCTCCTCAGCCCTCAGCCTCAGCACTGGCTCCCCACAGGGCTGTGTGCTGAGCCCACTACTCTACACCCTCTACACACATGACTGCACCCCCGCCCACTCCAGCAACACCATCATCAAGTTTGCCGACGACACAACAGTGGTGGGACTCATCTCCGGGGGGGATGAGGCAGCATACAGGGACGAGGTGAAGTGGCTGGCTGGGTGGTGTGGGGAAAATAACCTGCTCCTGAACACCACCAAGACAAAGGAGCTGATCATTGACTACAGAAGAAATAAAACAGAATTTCAGCCATTGAACATCAGAGGGGAGGAGGTGGAGAGGGTCGCAGTCTTCAGGTGTCTGGGCGTCCAGATTGAGGAGGACCTGACCTGGAGCACAAACACCGCAGCGATGATTAAGAAGGCCCAGCAGAGACTCTACTTCTTGAGACTCCTCAAGAAGAGCCACATCAAACAGAAACTGCTGGTGTCCTTCTACCGCTGCTCCATAAAGACGGTAATGACATACTGCATGTGTGTGTGGTTCTCTAGCTGCACAGCAGCTGACAGGAAAGCGCTCCAGAGGGTCGTCAACGCGGCCCAGAACATCATCGGCTGCCCTCTTCCCTCCCTGGATGAGCTGTACAGCTCTCGCAACCTCCACAAAGCCCACAACATCCTCAGAGACCCCTCACACCCGGGTCACTACCTGTTTGAACTGCTGCCTTCTAACTACTAAAACTACTAAAACAAGGACAAACGGGTTAATAAACAGTTTTTATCCAAAAGCAATATCGGCACTTAATTGCAATAAATAACGGCACTTAACTGCATTAATGCACTTTATTAGAACTGGAACATGCCCTGTGTGTGTGTGTGTTTTTATGTGATATATATATATATTTATTTTTATGTACTGTTTTTTTACTGTTTTATGTGTTCTTGTCTGCACAACTAAGGTTTGCACTCAATTTCGTTGTACACGTACAATGACAATAAAGATATTCTATTCTTCTTCTATTCTATGGTAAATTATTAATGGCTGTAGTTAATAAGCGCTTTCTAATTTTGCAACTACTTAAAGCGCTTCTACACAACATGGCACATTCATACACTGATGGCAGAGGCTGCTACCTAAAGTACCCAACCAATTCAACCAGTTACAGAATGCATTGCTTGTATGTTGACAGACAGATGCACAGTGGGGGAAATATGATGGATTTGAATGTCCAACAGCCACCACTAACATTTTAGTCCTGTCTTGTCTTGTTAAGGAACTCTTCAGCTGGTACAAAATGCTGCAGCACGTGTGCTGACAAGAAACTAAGAAGAGAGATCACATCTCTCCTGTATTAGCCCCTCTGCCCTGGCTTCCTGTAAAATCTAGAATAGAATTTAAAATCCTTCTTCTTACTTACAAAGCTCTTAATGGTCAGGCACCATCATATCTTAAAGAGCTCATAGTGCCATATTACCCCTCTAGAACATTGCGCTCCCAGGATGCAGGCCCGCTTGTGGTACCTAAAGTCTCTAAGAGTAGTGTTGGAGGAAGAGCCTTCAATTACCAGGCCCCCCTCCTCTGGAACAATCTACTAGTCAGGGTCCGGGAGGCAGACACCCTCTCTTCTTTTAAGAGTAGACTTAAAACTTTCCTCTTTGATAAAGCTTATAGTTAGGGTCTCTCTCTCTGTGTTTCTCTGTCTCTCTCCCTCTCTGTCTCTTTCATATTAATGCAGCTCATTAACTCTGTATCTTCTGGTCCCAATAACATTACTAACCACATATCTTCTTGAGTTCTTGTGCTCCCTTGTCTTGAAGGTTCCTGGGGATCGTTGCTGCAGATCACCTGCTGCTGTGGACCTGCTCGACTGCAACAACTACTAACATCAGCCTTCCCCATAGTATCATTATTGTTGCTGCTAATGCTAATAGTAGACCTGTTGACTTCAACTGTTACAATTACGATTACCTCAGCCTTTATCATTACTCTGCTTCTCTCGCTAATTTATTTATTTAGCCAATTTTGCTAATCTTCACCCTAGTCTACCACTATTTTTGGCATTGTAACCATAAGTATGTGTCTGTTGTTGTTCATTTAACAAGGACATATGTTGTTGTGGTAACAAGAACATATGTTGTTGTTGCTCTCTCTGCCTGTCTCTATCCTGCATCTCCTTCTATCCCATTTTCGGCCCATCCAGTCGAGGCAGATGGCTGTTCAACATGAGTCTGGTTCTGCTCGAGGTTTCTGCCTGTTAAAAGGAAGTTTTTCCTTGCCAATGTGCCGAATATTGCTAAGTGCTACTGCTAAAGATCCTCCAGAAAGCAGTCGCTAATCAGTTATGTGACTTTCTTCATAACAACAGTTTATTTGAGGACTTTCAATCAGGATTTAGAGTCCACCACAGCACTGAGACAGCACTTGTGTGAGTTTCTTTTCATTGCCTTTGTTACTTCTAGGTTGGATTACTGTAATTCGTTCTTATTTAATTTAAAGAGCTTTATTAATATGGGAACAGACATTGCCAAAGCAAATGTGAAATAAAAATACAAATTAAGAACAATAAAACAAGATATGAATGTGTAAACAGAGAAACCAGCAGCATTATAATCACTTCGAAAATATACGGTGTTTAAAAAAATACAAACTGAAGATTGTGAATTAACTCTTAAAATAAATATATACATATAAATATATATATAAATATGAACAGATAAGTAAAGATAACTTGAGAGTGAATGTCTTTGTACAGTTTGTCTACATACAGAGGTGAGCCGTGCAGACGGTCAGTACAGGTGTACACAGGTGCTTAAACAATCTCTCTCTTTGATTTCTGCCATGAGACCTCCATGTGAACTGTGTGTCTTTAAATCCTGCTGGAATGTTTGAAGACTTTTATTTTTTGAATAATTTGTTTTCATTTACACCAATAAAGACACTTCCATCACAAACTGGAGCAAAAAAACAAACCAGAGACCCCCCCAACAAACACACCTGTGTTCCCCTGTGACACCAGCAGGTGGAACTGTAGGTCAAAATGACTGCTGTTTATTTACGTCCATGTTAAAGCTGTCCCTCTCACCTGTTCTGTTCTCATATGTCTGACTGTGTGTGTGTGAGTGTGTGTGTGTGTGTGTGTGTGTGTGTGTCTTGTTAAAAAGTGTTTGTACTGGGTCAGCCTGCTCTCTCCTGTCTGCAGGATCCAGTAAAGTAAACATGTGACCCAGATGATCTGCTGAGAGTCACCTGGCCTTGACTAAGCAGCAACTCTGACCAACTGTCCCACAGCAAATCTGACCTTCACGCCCCTACATCTACCAGGTCACTTCTTCATCCAATTCACCGTCTCTACACCGGAACTCCCCTAAACTCCTCCACAAATGGTCTCATACCGCCGGAACATCTGATCCCTTACACCAACACAGTTTTCTAATGAGGTCTTGGCTACCATGACTCCTCATAAGGAATTCACCACACTCTGTTTAAATGAGGCGAAAGACACACTCTGCTCCTCACTAGCCTCCTCTCTAAATAAACTCTGCCCTCTAGTGTCCAAACCAGCTCGTAACACCCCCTCTAGTCCATGGCTCACTGAGGTCATCGGAGAGCAAAGGGCAGGGCTCAGGACAGCAGAGAGAAAGTTGTGTAAATCCGGAGAGTCCACTGACCTCAGTGACTACCATCAACAACTTGCATCTTTTTCCGCCAGTTTAAAAACTCCTAAGACTGCTTATTATCAAAACAAGATCTGTGGTGCCACTGATGCATGAAAAAGGTTTTCTGCTTTTAACTCACTCCTCTATCCACCCCCTTCCCCCTCCTCCACTCTGCTCACTCTAGACATGCTTGCAACATTCTTTACAAATAAGATTTCTACCATCAGAAATCAGTTCTCTGAGCCCGACCAACTCAGCCTGCAGCCACCAGCCAATAGCGCCTCACTCACCTCATTCTCCCCCCTGACTGAGGACGAGGTCTCCAATCTTCTGCAGGACTCGCAGCCTACTACTTATCCACTGGACCCAATACCATCAAACCTCCTACAGACCATATCCCCCACACTTAATCCTGCAGTCACGCACATTATTAACTCTTCACTGTCAATGGGTGTGTTCCCCACTGCATTCAAGCAAGCTCAGGTCACCTCACTGCTAAAAAAAAACACCCTCAACCAAAACCAGGTTGAAAACTACAGACCAGTTTCACTTCTACCCTTCCTGTCAAAAATACTTGAGGGCACAGTTTTTAATCAAGTCTCTGAGTTCCTGTCCATGAACAATCTGTTGGACCCAAATCAGTCTGGCTTTAAGCGGGCCACTCTACAGAAACGGCACTACTGTCGGGAACAGAATCACTGCGTTTAGCTAAAGCTGCTGGACAGTCCTCAGCTCTATTGCTGCTAGATCTGTCAGCCGCCTTTGACACACTGAACCACCAAATCCTCATCTCTACTCTCTCTGAGCTTGGTATCTGCCCCTCCTCTGATTCATGTCCTACCTCTCAGGGAGAGGTTTTACAATATCTTGGAAAGGAGAAGTGTCCAAACTCCACAGCTTATCCACAGGGGTGCCTCAAGTGTTTGGGGTAAATGGTAAATGGACTGTACTTACATAGCGCTTTTCTAGTCTTTGCGACCACTCAAAGTTGCTTTTACACTACATGTCACATTCACCCATTTACATACACACTCATACACTGATGACAACTGTCAATCAGTTATCATATCATTCATTGGCTATACCACCGGGAGCAATTTGGGGTTCAGTGTCTTCACTTCGACATGTAGCCTGAGGGAGCTGGGGATCGAACCTCCGACCTTCTGATTGAAGTCAGCCGTCTCCTTCTCATTTCAATATATACCACCTAATTTGGTGCAATCATTGGCTCCCATGGTTTCTCATACCATTGCTATACAGACAATAACCAGCTCTTCCTGTCATTCCCACCAGATGGCACTACAATCTCGGCATGTATCTCATCATGCCTTGCCGATATCTCTAAATGAATGAAAGAACGTCACCTTCAGCTCAAACTATCTAAGACTGAGCTCCTTGTCATCCCAGCCAGTACCTCTATGCAACCACAGATCAACATCCAGCTCGGACAAACTGAACTCATACCCATTAAGTCTGCCTGGAACCTGGGTGTCACAATTGACGACCAGCTAAGCTTTAAGGTACATGTGGCCACGATTGCTCGGTCATGTTGATTTGTCGACCCTGTACAGCATCAGGAAGATCAGACCTTACCTTTCAGATAATGCAACATAGCCGCTGGTACAGGCTCTTGTGATATCACGCATTGATTACTGCAACTCCCTCCTAGCAGGCCTTCCTGCATGCACATTTAAACCTCTGCAGATGATCCAGAACGCAGCAGCGTGACTAGTCTTCAATCAACCCAAAACGGCACGTCACCCCACTGTTCATATCCCTCCACTGGCTCCCAGTCGCCACTCGCATCAAATTCAAACACTGTTGCCTGCTTACCAAACAGCAAGAAAAACGGCTCCTGCCTACCTGAACACCCTCATCCAGGTCTACACTCCGTCCCGCCCACTCCATTTTGCAAATGAAAGACCCCTGGTACTCCCATCACAACAGGGTGCTAAGTCGCTAACTAGACTCTGCTCCTCAGCAGTGCCCCGGTGGTGGAACGAGCTACCAAACTCCATTCGGTCTGCAGAGTCCCTTTCACCTTTAAGAAGAAGCTAAAGACCCAGCTCTTTCAACACCTCTGACCTTAATGATGTTGATGATATTGATGATGATGACGACATTGAAGATGTAGTTTATGCTGACTAGGATTTTCATGATGATGATGATGACTATACTGATCTTGTTGATGTTGCTAATGATGATGATTATTATTAAAAACGCCCTATACACTTCCTGTCAACACCAGTGTCAGATCACATTTGAAGCTGTTTGTTGGCTCCTACTGACTTCGTTCCCTCCTGTCTTGATCGTGGCTTGCGTTGTATTAACTCTCAGATGTAGGTCGCTTTGGACAAAAGCGTCTGCTACATGAAACTGTAACATTGTAAGATTGTAACAAATCAGAGGGCAGCAGCAGCCAGACCGGCAGATTGTGTTAAAGGAAAACATGAGGATGTGAAAGCAGCAGCTGCTGCTCAGAAACACATCGTCACTTTGAACCATGAAGCTGCCTGTGCTGCTGTGTTCTGTGCTGCTGCTGCTGCTGCTGCTGTCTGTCTCGGGTGAGTTCAGTCATTACATTCTTCCCTGTTTAAACTGTCAGCTCACCTGGCTGAGCTACACCTGGGTCCTGCTGTAGTCTAATGTCAAATATGTCTTCAGAAACTAAGAGACAGCCGACACGGCCCAAGATGAAGCTGAACTCTGTTGTTCAGTCATTACAGACAGAATACAACATAAGACAGTGCTTCTCAACTGGTCCAGGCTCACATGTTTTAACCAGTCAAATGCATTTAATCAAAATCTATGCAGCTTGGACCTGAGATGGATCCAGTCACAGTATGTCAACATTACAAAACACAACCGTTGAGAACCAGGGCTTTAAGAGCCTGTGATCAGTTTATCAGTGGTAACCTGACTTATAAAGTCACACCTGACTGTGTGTTTAACCAGCACACACAGCCATGATACCCGATGATAAGACAGTATGTTTATAGTTTGTCAGTAACAGAGTTTGTTTAAAGATTTCAGCCTTAACATTGAACAGCATTTATGTCCTGTGACAACAGGGTGCAGAGTCTCTACTGGGTCACATTCCTGAACACACACACACACACATATGCACACACACACACACACACACACACACACACAGTCACATAATGGACATGTGTGTTCGTGTTGTAATTCATTTCCTAATAGTGGCTGGTGAAAGGTTTTAACTCTGATGGTTGAACAGGGAGAGAGCAGCTGGACCACAGAGCCCCACAGAGACTAACCCTTGTCACTGTGAGTTGATTGTTTGTGGAAAGATTTCACCATTTGGTGAAACCAAAATAAATACAGTCGGTAAACATTTCACTGATAAGAAGGAGAAGTTCAGAGCAAACGAAGGCAGCAGCTCAGTAACATTTAAATTTAAGAGGTCCTACAATTGAACCCTGCGGGACACCAGCAGAGTATCACCAAACTCTGTAGCTCTGTACATAGTAACATAACGCTCCATCCATCTGAGCTCATGTACAGATAATTAATGGGTGTGTCTGTGTGTGTATAGTTCTGTCTCAGGAGCAGGAGGCTGTGGCTGCAGAACAGGAAACCATGTCTGAGCCCAGAGAGGTGAGACTGCATCTACAGACACTGCAGAGCTCAGCTCAAGTTTAAACATCAAACTGTGACTCAGGATTCAACTGTCACACTCAGGTTTCACTTCTAAAAAGCATTTAAAATACATTTTGAACATGAACATGTAATCAGTGTGTACTGCAGGATGTAACAGAGGCTGGATCTCACAGAAACTCACATTTATAATAATTCTGATTTATGATGTTTCTCCTTTAGTCACATAAATAAATAACTTCATTAAAGACACTATGGAGATTATCTCCTCAGCCCCCCCCCCCCCTCCCCGTGAGTCAAAGGCCAGAGGAAGTTCCTCATACCCACACTTCAAAAGAAAAATCTGTAAAAAAATTAATTATTTTATGAAACCTATCATGCATATTTAATCAGTATTTAATGTAATAAAATACAATCCGTTAAATATTTGATTAGCCTTTTAAAAAATTTAAAATACTGTTGTATTGGCAATCAAGTTTATAATTACAACAACATACTGATGCTGCTTTATTGGCCGATATTAGCATATCGCAGATGTATCAGTATTGGCAAAACATGAAATGATGGCTGGTTAAGTGTAGGACAGTGCCATCATGTCTGTTAACACCATAGACTGTATAAATAAGGTTAACACACAGAGGGAGCTGTGATTTGTTTTTCCACATGTCGGCCAGACCCATGGCTCTTCATACAAAATACAGCTGGAGTGAAGAAATGTAACAGTCACGTTACTTGTGGTTACAACTATAAACCAGCACAAACATGACAATAACCACTATATGCCATATGCAGAACATGTGTTCTCAACAGACACATTACAAACACTAACAACAATTATTATTTGCATTTTGGAACATAAAACAGCAAACTTAAAAGCTAAACAAACTACTCAGTCAGCACTAGGCGTAAGGCATGATGGGAAATGAGGACGTCCCTATTCAATCCAATCCAATCCTTTTTATTGTCATTGTCATAGTAAATATAACAACGACATTCCATTCAGAGCATTCATACACTGCATAGCAAATGAGGTAGTAAAGGAGTAAAACTGTATAGATGTGCAGGATATTAGTGGGTGCAAAAGCTTACAATATAAAAATAGTGCAGTGTACAAACAATCAAAAAGTCCAGTGTGCGTTAATTTAGCGCATAGAGTCTTAAACATTAACGGAATGTTGAGTGACTGAGGGGCTGGATGAGAGTCCATTTCACGTGGGGGGTTGGGGTGGGGTCGGGGCCTTGTTGACGAGGCTGGCAGCAGAGGGGAAGAAACTGTTCCTGTGTCGGGAGGTTTTGGTCCTGATGGAGCGCAGCCTCTTGCCAGAGGGGAGGGTCTCAGAGAGACTGTGACCGGGGTGAGAGGGGTCGGCCACGATCTTACCTGCACGCCTCAGGGTTCTGGAGGTGTACAGGTCGTGGAGAGATGGCAGATTGCAGCCAATCACCCTCTCTTCAGAGTGGATGATACGCTGCAGCCTGCCCTTGTCCCTGGCAGTGGCAGCAGCGTACCAGACGGTGATGGAGCACGTGAGGATGGACTCAATGATGGCGTTGTAGAAGTGCACCATCATTGTCTTTGTCAAGACTGGTGTGTAGAGCCGGGGTGTATATACTGCAGGAGCTGATGAGTGAATGGATCCCAGGTGTGCAGGTGGATTGGCAGCAGGAGGGTAATTGATAACCATGCCCACACACACACAGAGGCTGCTTCTCATGTCTCTTATTTGATATTTCCTCGCTCCTCGCTCGAACCAGAAGTAGTTCTGGAGCCGACATATTGAGGACCGTCTCAAACCTCTTCTCGCTGCTCAGAGGAGTGATAATCGAGGAGAGAGGAGGGAATTCAGAGGAGCGATAAGCGAGGATAAATGTGAGCAGCCTCCACCAAAGTCTTTCACTGGCTGGCACGCCCCCTTATCGGACTTATATGAAACTTCACAACATCACCGGAGTTTCATATCGCAGAGAGAAGGAAGCGGACCTTAAAACAGACTTTACAGGGCACCTTGAAACTGACTATAAACAATGTCGGTATCATGAGTTGGTATTTGACAAACTGAGATCGTTTAGAACGAAATATTGAATGTGACGCTTCATCGGAAAGTACGTCTCATGTCTCTTAAAAAACGTTCCCTCGTTTCCTCCCTCCTCTCCTGGTTTCCTCTCTCCTCTCTTGGTTTCCTCACGTCTCTCCATGCATCTCTGGTGGGAGGGACTAAGACGCAAATGAAAGACGCAAGTGAAGGAAGCATGGATGCAATTTAAGAGACATGAAAAGCAGCCAGACAGACAGAAAGAAAACATACATGCTGTCTTTCTAAAGTCCAAAACCATCTCCACTGTCTTCAGAGCATTAAGCTCCAGGTTGTTCTCACCACACCAGGTCACCAGATGGTCAATCTCCCACCTGTAGGCAGACTCGTTCCCACCAGAGATGAGTCCAATGAGGGTGGTGTCGTCCGCGAGCTTCAGGAGCTTGACGGACTGATGACTGGAGGTGCAGCTGTTGGTGTACAGGGAGAAGAGTAGAGGGGAAAGAACGCAGCCTTGAGGGGAGCCAGTGCTGACGGTCCTGGAGTCAGAGACGTGTTAACCCAGCTTCACGTGCTGCCTCCTGTCGGTCAGGAAGTCTGTGATCCACCTGCAGGTGTCAGGCACGTTCAGCTGGGAGAGCTTGTCCTGAAGCAGAGCCAGGATGATCGTGTTGAAAGTAGAGCTGAAATCCACAAACAGGATCCTGGCATAGGTTCCTGCTGAGTCCAGATGCTGGAGGATGAAGTGGAGGGCCATGTTGACTACGTTGTCTACGGACCTGTTGGCTCTGTAGGTGAACTGCAGGGGGTCCAGGAGAGGGTCTGTGATGTTTTTGAGGTGTGAGAGCACCAGGCGCTCAAAAGACTCCATTACCACAGAGGTCAGGGCGACCGATTTGTAGTCACTAAGTCCTGTGGTCCTTGGCTTTTTAGGGGACAGGAATGATGGTGGAGGCCTTGAAGCAGGCTGGCATGTGGCAGGTCTCTAGTGAGGTGCTGAAGATGTCTGTGAACACCAGAGACAGCTGATCAGCACAGTGCTTCAGGGTGGAGGGGGAGACAGAGTCCTGGCCGGCTGCTTTGCGGGGGTTCTGTCTCTTAAAAATCCTGTTGAGATGTCTCTCCATGATAGAGAGAGTTGTTGCTGTGGGGTGAGGGGAGGGGGCCATTGAGGAGGTGGAGATGATAATCTGTATCTGTTGAGTGGAGTCACGGGGGATGGTGTCAGGACTTGTCTTTCAAAGCAACAGTAAAACTCATTCAGGTCGTTGGCAAGGCGCGTGGGGGGTTTTCGGCTTGTAGCTGGTGAGCTGTCTGAGACCCTTCCAGACTGAGCCAGCATCTCCCCCTGAAAACTGCTGCTGTAGTTTATCAGAGTACAGACGCTTAGCTTCTCTCACCGCCTGGCTGAAGGTGTATTTAGCCTGTTTGTAGCCTTCTCTGTCCCCACTCTGTCCTGTAACTCACCGTGGTGCGTGATGTTACACAGCAGTTCTCGCAGAAGCTGATGTATGACGTCACAGCCCCTGTGTACTCATCCAGACAGTTGGTAGCAGTCCTGTAAGCTTCCCAATCCGTACAGTCTAAGCACACCTGAAGATCCTCCACAGCTTCACTGATCCACTTTTTAGATGTCCTCACTACAGGTTTACAGAGCTTTAACTTCTGCCTGTACGCAGGAATCAGATGGATCATGACATGGTCAGAGTGGCCCAGTGCAGCCTGGGGTACGGCGTGGTGTAACAGTGATCCAAAACATTCTCCTCTCTGGTCGAACATTTAATAAACTGTCTATTTTGGGAGTTTATGGCTGAGGTTACCTTTGTTAAAGTCCCCGAGGACAATAACTAAGGCGTCCCGGGGTTGTCCGCTCCACACACAGGATCTGGTAGGTGCGCGCGCTGTGCCTCCTGCATGTTGGCCTGTGGTGGAATGTAATGGTGCATTCCATTTGTACTTGGAAGTCGAAATTATCGAGGAAATTTCAACTGGAGCGCCCCCTGAGGTCGGATTTCCGACTCGGAAAGTTGGAGGAACCTCACCAACCCCGACCTCATATCTCCATGCATCAACAGTAAATGAAAGTTGTAGTATTAACTGTTATATCACGTCACTGTCTTATTTGTGTCTCATTAAATCAGCCGTACCCACAGTACTGTCCAACTTCTATCTGTCGACATGTTGTGGACCTCATTTGTTATGAAGTTGTTGTAGACTGTACTGGAACACGGTCAACTCGGGTGTGACTTCATTCCCAGTTCTGAATTCCAACTTCTGATGTAAATGGAACGCACCATAAACACCGACCAGACTGAATGAAGCGAACTAACGGGGGGAGTAGAAGGGTTTATATTTAATGAAAAAAGATTCCAAACCAGGAGAACAATGCTGCTGTATCACTGTTACATCCGTACACCAGCCGCTGTTGATATAAAAACAGATTCCTCCACTTTTTGTTTTGCCGGAAAGTTGTGTGTCACGGTCCGCTCTGTAAAGTTGGAATCCTGCCAGCTGCAGCACAGGGTCCGGTATCGTTACACACAGCCACACATGGGCAATTGTAGACAATTTTAGGGGTGCTGAAGCATCAAAAGACCAGTTCTCCTCCCCCCACAGCGTCCATGTACAGTGTGTTTAAATATTGTTTATTTAGGCTAAGAGTCATTGCCTGCAGTCATGTCAACAATTCTGGGATATGGTAGCTTATTGAAAAAGGCATACACGTCTATTGTTGGCCAACTCACAATGCAAAAAAGTCTAACTGCAATTCCTTTGGCAAAACAAATAATACAATTTGGCAAACATACAACAAAATATGAGGTGAATCCTCATATTATGGTAAAATATTGACAATTCTGCCAGGAGGCAGAGAGAGCAGTGAAGAATTAAACCTCTCTCTCTTTCAGTTGTCAAGTATTTATTATCATTATTATTACATTATGATAGTTCCCTCTAGTTCTGTGTAAAATGAATAATAAGCATTTTTGTAAAACTATTTAATTGTACTTTCTTTATTTGATTTGACAGATGTTAATACAACTGCTAGGCTACTTCAAAATGTATGGGACTGAATCATAACGCAGGTTAGACAATATGGGCCTGAGCCCCCCTAAAGGTCTGATCCTAAATTGCCCCTGCAGCCACGTCTCCGTGAAGCACAAAACAGAAGATGTAGAAAAGTTTTCCCTCACCAGTAGCTGAAGTTCGTCCAGTTTATTGCACAGTGAACGCATGTTGGAAGCAGTAAAGCGGTAAAGCGGTGCGTAGTCCGCGGCGACAGAGACGCACAAGCGCGCCGGCCCATTTCCCTCTCCTCCTAAGTTTCACTGCATTGGCAAAGGTGAGGGCACCTTTGAACAGAATGTAAAATTATTCCACGGATTCCATAAGGAAAGAGGGAAATAAGTTTGGTTGTGTTTGTGTTTGGTGTTGTTGTTGTTGTTGTTGTTGTTGTGTGTAAGAGCTACATGTTTTTTGACAAAAAAATGTTTTTACAAACAATACAAGTCAAAACAACGTGCACCAACACACACCAAGACAGCCATCCGCGGCGCCGTCTTGGTCTGCTTCAGAAGGCAGTCCAGGGGGAGGGGAGAGTTGAGAAGAGTGACTGTCCAGGGTGGGTTGGGTCTCTGAGGATGCTTTTTGCACATCTCTGTAGGCAGGTTGAGTGGATGTCCTCTAACTTGGGAAGAGGAGATCTGTTAATCCACAGTGCTACTTTAATTACTCGTTGCAGGTTCTTCCTGTCTGTAGCATAGCAGCTAGAATACCACACTGTACAGCAGTATGTCATGGTGGTCTCTATGGTGTAGCGGTAAAAGTTCATCAGCAGCTGTTTGGGCAGCCCGCTGCGCTGTCCGGTCCTCCGAAAAAAAGGAACCCTCTCCACCTTCTCGATGACCATTATTTTCATCTTTTTTGTGTTCAGGATCAGGTCATTTTCCTTGCACCACACTGACAGCGTGTGGACCTTTTCCCTGTAGGCCACCTCGTTGTTGTCAGCAATCCGACACACGATGGTTGTGTCGTCTGCGAACTTGAACAGAGCGTTGGAGCTGTGAGTGGCAGTCAGGTGTGAACAGGGAGAAGAGGACCGGACTGAGCACACAACCTTGAGGGGAACCTGTGCTGAGGGTGATGGTGGAGGAGGTGAGAGGGCCGATCCTGACATGCTGGGGTCTGTTTGTCAAGAAGTCCTTGATCCACAGGCACAGAGGGGTTCCCAGCCCCAGTGTCAATAGCTAATTTCCCACCATTTGGGTTTATGGAATTAAATGCCAAGCTGAAGTCGACAAATAACATCCTGACATAGGTGTTTGGATTTTCAAGATGAGTGAGAGCTGTATGGAGAGCCAGTGAGACTGCATCCTCTGTGGATCTAAATTATAAGCAAACTGCTGCTGGTCCAGGTCAGAGGAGATGCAGGCTTTAATATGGTCCATTATCAGTTTCTCAAAGCATTTCATTATTACCAGTGTTAGGGCAATTGGCCGGTAATCATCCAGGCCTTTTGCTGCTGAGGACTTTGGCACAGGGATGATGGTTGCTGTTTTGAGGCAGGTGGGAACAATGGCTTGTTGGAGAGACATGTTAAAGATGTCCGTGAACACCCCCACTAGCTGGTCAGCACATGCTTTTAGGGCCCGGCCTGGGACCCCATCTGGCCCTGATGCCTTTTTGACATTCATCCTGCTTGGAGAGTGAGTGGCTGGACACACTCAGATGATGGTGTAATAATGGCTGGGCCTTTACGTGAACTATCCTCATAGTGAGTGTAGAAGCTGTCGAGCTGGGTGGCATCAGTCACAGGGGTGACATGGCTTTGTTTGTAATCAGTCAGTGTCCTAATGCCCCGCCGCATGTTCGAGCTGTTGTTGTCCCTGAAGTTGTTCTCAACCCGCTCTTTATACTGCATTCTGGCAGTTTTGATGCCATGTCACATTCACCCTGTCACACTTTATTCACACACTGATGGTCTTTGTGTGTTCTGTAGACTGTCAGCATGTTAAACTCTGAAGCTGAAGACAGAAGACCTCTCTGAAGGCTGATCTACCTGTCTACTAATGTGTGTGTGTGTGTGTGTGTGTGTGTGTGTGTGTGTGTGTGTTTGTGTGCTGTGTGTTTGCAGGCTGCGTGTGAGGAGTATCATCTCCCATTGTGCACAAGAGAGATGGATCCTGTTTGTGGCAACGATGGAAAAACCTACAGCAATGAGTGTATGCTCTGCTTTCACAACATGTAAGACACACACACACACATACACACACACACACACACTCACACCCACACACACACACACACACACACACACACACACGCACGCACACGCACACACACACACACACACACACGCACACACACACACGCACACACACACACTCACACACACACACACACACACGTGTCAATGATTGGATCTGATGTAGATGGAGAGGATGGCCCTCCTGGCAGCCTGCTCAGCATTGTTAAACAGACTATCGTTAGCATGAAAGGAGCTGGGGCACCAAACAGACATCTTCAGACTTTACTGGATTTAAGGACGTTTTCAGACATCTAGGATTTAATGTCAGTGAGACAAGTTAACTGCTTAGACCTGTGCTTTTATCACAAAGTATAATAATATAATTAGTATAAACACACGAACACACTTTGATTTTGGACAACATGCTGCATGTATACAAAGAACAGAGAGTGGGCCGAGAGCGGAGCCTGGAGGGACACCAAAACTAAAGCAGAGTTACACAGAGAGACAAGAGACACATTCAGAGATAAAAACCTTTAATTTACTGTTAATATGTTAGTGACACATATTACACACATTATAATCCCACACATATACACACATAACATTCACACAAACAAACCTAAATGCTGACACATCCTGTTCCGTTTCTGTTTGCAGGGAAAATGGCGAGACTGTGAAAGTGTCGAGAGCGGGAGAGTGTCTCCTTAACTGACTGCAGTGACACACACATCTGATCTGAAGGATGTATCTGTTACATGTAACACACCTTCTCAATAAAGTCACACACTACAGCTCTGTGTGTTTGTGTTCGGTTTGACTAACATGATGTGAACTCAGTTTCACCTGTTCAGACCATATTTACGAACAGATGGAACAGATCCTGAGCTTTAACATTTAACCCTGTCTCTTCAGATCAGATGTCTGACGACTTCATACTTTTGACTCCACTACATTTCTATGAATGTTCTCATTACTCGCTCCTTTTGCTCTGAAGTCAACTGTGTTCGTGTTGTTCTGCGTGTGGTTTGTGTAAGTGGTGTTGCCATACCACACGCACGCGCGTCTCCGTGGTTGAACGTAGAGCAAACGTCACTCAGATCAGGCAGTTCATTTAGTGGTGGTATAGTGGCTACGGCAGAGAAGGATGACGATTCTCCACCTGAGCACCCGTGGCCATATCTTCAGCTTATGTTTAAGGTTTTTGAAATGAAGAATGATTCGTACCATTTAAATGTTCGCTCTGTTTACCGTGCTGACATTTTCCCTGTTCATCAGGTATTTTTGGTTGTTCCTGTTATTGTGCCTAAAATGTCAGAGCTGCAGATCTGTAAATCTGTAGCATGTGAGTTTAAAAATGTACACCCATGTATTCTTGACTGCACTCATGCTTAGTGAAAATACGTTTTGTAATTCTTCTTAAAGGTGGTTTGAATACTGAAGCATTTTTAAAAGTAAAAACTTAAAGTAATAATGTGACTGAGCAACTTTCACTTGTTTTGGAGTAATATTTGACCAGGAGGATTTATACTTTGACTCAAGTCATGAAGTTGTGTACTTTGTCCACCACTGCAGAAATCATAGTGTGAAGCTGCCTTGCATTGACACCTGACACCTGTCCTCATCACCTGGAGATGTTCCCACTTCACTGCTGTGGGAGGCGCTGCAGCGCTCTGAGCACCAACACAAGCAGACAGGGTCAGACAGGAAACATGTTCAGTGTCACATGGTGCTCACCTGTAGAATAACAGACAGGTGGAGCTTCAGATGAGATGATCCAAAAGCTGCACCTGAACATGCACAAAGTCCTCCGACTGTCACAGAGACACAAAGACAAAGTATAGGTACGATTGATCAATAGTTTCAGTGGACCTTATGCATGTTTAAGACCATCAGTCAGAGTGTTGTCAGAGTTTGCTGTGTTCAGGTTCAACGTTCAGGTGGGAGGACACGCCGTTTTCTGCACACTTTGCCTGTCAGTAAGAGAGTCTCCCACCTGTGGAATCCAAACATAGCCACTTGCCTCTAAGCAGCCCGATGCATCATCAACCTCAGCATGTTTCTCCTGCTGCATTCATTTTTGAATTTGCAGCCTGATTCTTCTGATGGAAATCGTTTAGGCAACACATCTGAACTTGCTGGCCACCGTACTCAAGTGAGTGACTTCATCCTCTGTGGGGTTCTCTCATCTTTTCCATCACAGCTCTCCTCAGAGGAATGAACCATCCCCTCTCACTCACACTGAACTCTCCAGAAATAACAAGAACCTGTTCCTGTCAGTCAGATTCACACTTCAAACAGCATCCTTTGGTGCTCTAAGAGTTCATGATAATCACACCAACATCTACCTGTTAGTCTGATTTTACTTTCCTTAAATCAAGTCAGATATTTATTGATCTATGCACGCAGTCAGAGCACACAGTCATTGTCAGGTTTGAGGTTTTAACAACAAAAGTGGGAGACAGGAGACAGAACATTTGTATCGTAGGCTTACCGGAGTCTGTGGAGGGCACTCGCCCCCGGCCTTTTTCTCCCAGCTTCTCCTCGATATTTTCAGCAATAAAGTACTCCCTTCTGCCCCGGAGCTAGACAGAGCCCAACACAGCCTTGCACCCAAACATGGACCTCAGGACAGACCGCATAATATAATGGCCACAAGCTCTTAAGATAAGATTTTACGAGGACTTCACCACAAATATTTTGAAGCAACGGGGTGAATACAAGGATGTGATGGCTGAACTTTATAAAAAAGGGCTCCAACCGTCTCTCCTCTTCCCAGCGAAGCTGCAAGTTACCCTCCGGAGCGGCGAGAAGAAGTGGTTATCGTCGGTGTCTGAGGCTGTCCGCTTCATCAACAAGTCAGAAGAGAGCTCATCCACTCCGCCATCTGATATTCAAGGGCTCAACACTAGTCATTCCAGCCTTATTATGATGGTCAACCCGACTTCTGTGAGTAAACATCTTCCGACTTTAGTCCTGTCCATCTCCTGTTTCCATGGACTACTCCGTGGAGTAGTGTTTTTCTGAGGAGTCAAGTAAAAAGGACAATGTTAAGGTGAAGAAGCAAACTTAACCTGTGCTTTTACTGATGTTGCTCATCTGGTTGATTTTGATGTCTATCTCACATTTTCCCGTTGTTTTAGGGTGAAATGTAAAATACATATGTGGGAATTAGTTTAGTCAGGAAGTACGTTTTTGAAATGGTTGTTTTAAGACCTGGTGAGGTTTTGGAGTTTGCTGTTCAGAGCAATATGTGGGGAAATAGGTGGGGGAGGGGTCATTGGGCAGATGTTTCTTTTATTTATCTATTGTTTCTTACTAATTTTTTATTTTCTTGGTGCTACTCATCTTATTAACTCACTCTGTGTCAGCTCTAGATGAAGGGTGATCTCAATTTCATTAGCTGGAATGTCAAGGGGTTAAACCATCCAATGAAAAGGAACAAAGTCTTCACACACCTAAAGCAGCTCAAAGCTGGGGTAGCCTTTCTCCAAGAAACCCACTTACATGACTCTGACCAGTGGCGTTTGGGGAGATGTAGGACAGGGCAGTTTTTTCACTCTAATTTTCAAACAATCAATCAAATTTTATTTGTAAAGCACCAAATCATAACCAAAGTTATCTCAAGACACTTGACAAAAAGAGCAGGTCTCGACTGTACTCTTTGTTGATTTTTAAGGGTAAAGCGAGGGGCGCAGCTATCCTTATTGATAGAAATATTCCATTTGAGCCTTCTAAAGTTATATCGGACAAAAACAGACGTTTTATAATTGTCTCAGGCAAACTTTGTCATGAGTCAGTGATGCTAGCTAATGTGTACGCTCCAAATATTGATGATGCACAGTTTATCAAGAATTTCTTTTCTCAACTACCTGATCTTAATTCTCATTCTCTAATTCTTGGAGGAGATTTTAATTGTTTTTTGGAAGCAGCACTAGACCGTTCCTCTCCTAAACCTGCTATTCTGAGTAAGTCTGCAGGTTATACAAAATATTTTCTTTTGGACTTTAGCCTCTCCAATCCCTGGCAGTTTTTATACCTCTCCGGAAGGGAATACTCCTTTTTTTCTCTCATTTCCACCCACCTACACCCGGATTGATTATTTTTTCTTAGACAACTCTTTAATTTCAACCCTCAAATCCTGCAGTTATCAGAGTATTATTATTTTAGACCACGCACCTCTTGTTCTTACACTGGATTTCCAAGACTTTGAGCAAGTAAGAAAGCATTGGAGACTGGACCCATTGCTGCTCGCGGATGAGACATTTTTTACACACATCTCTTCTCACATTAAAACATTTCTTGGCACAGATAAAACTCCAGGTATGTCCAATAAAACAATTTGGGAGGACATGAAAGCATATCTTAGAGGTGAAATCATATCATTTGCAGCATATAAAAGGAAGCTTTCAAAACAAAAACAAACTGAAATTGCTAATAAGATTTTAAACATTGATAGACAATACGCAAATTCACCTCTCCTGAACTATATAAGGACCGCTTGAAACTCCAGACATAATTGAACCTTCTTTTAACTCGCAAAGTCGAAAGTCAATTACTTCGGAGTAGAAGTAACTTTTATGAGCATGGTGAGAAGTCAGGCAAACTCTTAGCTAATCAACTGTGTGGTATGAGAGCAAAGCAGCTTTTTGCTGGAGTACGGAGAGATGTCGGGGTGTAACATCTGACCAGAAAGCAATTAATGAGAAGTTTAGAGTCTTTTACTCAAATCTCTATAGTTCAGACTAAACAGCAGATGTAAATGTCATAAAAAACCTCTTTAGTAATTTGGACTCTTGAACATTTTATATTCCCCAAAGCATGGTGAGTCAGAATGCCTTCTCTCTGTCAACAGAGTAGAATGGAACTATCTTTTTAATACACTTCAAAAATTTGGTTTGGTCCCGTTTTCTCTTCATGGATCAGACTGTTGCACACTAGTCCTTCAGCCTCTGTATTATCAAATAGCCACCACTAAATATTTCAGTCTACACCGAGAGACTTGACAGGGTTGCCCTATGAGCCCACTCCTCTTCGCTATTGCCATAGAGCTGCTCGCAATAGCTATCCGCAGTAATAGGAAAATACAGGGAATATATAGGGGGGGAATCGAGCACAAGGTCTCGCTCTATGCAGACGATTTACTCCTATATGTATCAAAATCAGCTACGCCCCTACTAGAAGCCCTCACTGTATTTGAGCTTTTCAGTCAGTTTTCGGGATATAAACTTAACTTAAATAAAAGTGAACTTTTTCCAATTAACAAGGAAGCCCTTAAACTTAACTACACAAATCTCCCATTTAAGGTGGTTACAGTTAATTTCAAATATCTTGGTATTTGTATCACTAGAGAATTTAAACATTTATTCAAATCTAATTTTCTAAGTCTATTTAATCAAGCTAAAGCGGTTTTATCAAATGGTCCCCTCTATCCTTATCTCTTATCGGAAGAATAAATTCAATAAAAATGA
The DNA here is from genome assembly GCF_022749685.1 of Semicossyphus pulcher. Classification (NCBI taxonomy): domain Eukaryota; kingdom Metazoa; phylum Chordata; class Actinopteri; order Labriformes; family Labridae; genus Semicossyphus; species Semicossyphus pulcher. Next base: position 36,031,114 of record NW_027211693.1, on the reverse strand, counting down.
CATTGCTTCCAAAATTCTTGAATGTTTTACAGTGCCTCCCCATTCTCATTCCTAAATCCTTTTTTTTAGTTTTAGTTTTTTTTTAAAAGTTTTTTTTGTGACTCTTTAATCATATCCTACATTTGGAATGGAAAACATCCCCGATTACGTAAAGCATTTCTTCAAAGGCCTAAGCAGGCTGGGCAGCATATATCCGCTGTTTGATGTACTGGATGTACTTTCACCTCGAACCCTGTTGTCCTGTATGGACACAATGGAGGTTTGTGCTAGTGGTCCAATATCTTTACCTGCCCTATTAGGTGCTGCCCTTCCACTAGCCTCTGACATTCCCAACAGTAATCCTATGGTAAAACAGACTTTGTGCATCTGGACCTAATTCAGAAAACATTTTGGATTGCAGACTATTTCACTTCGAAGTCCTATCGCAGGCACCACATCTTTGTTCCTTCAATGGCTGACGGTGCATTTAAGATTTGCCACAAAAAAGGCCTGAAATGCCTTGCTGATCTTTTCATTTCATTCATTCATTTCTCAACTGAGGAAAACCTTTGGTATTGACAGCACTCATTTCTTTACATTTTTACAAGGAGACATTATGTACAGAGTTTAATACCACGCTTCCCTCATAAACCTCCAGCCAACCAGGTTGATATATTTCTCTCTGTTAACCCAACATCAAAAGGCATTATGTCTAACCTCTACAAACTTATTTCAAAGTTGCACTGCCCCTGAATGGCTGCTATTAGATCGGCTTGGAAACAGGACTTAGATTCTACTTTTACAGATCACACATGGGAATCAATCCTTAACCATATACATTCTTCTTCTATGTGTGCGCGACATGCTCTTTTACAATTTAAAGTTGTTCATCGCATCCATACATCCAAAACTAAACTAATTCGATTATATGTGGCGGCTGTGGCTCAGTGGTAGAGTCGGTCGTCTTTCAATCGGAAGGTCGGAGGTTTGATCCCCAGCTCCCTCAGGCTACATGTCGAAGTGCCCTTGGGCAAGACACTGAACCCCAAATTGCTCCCGATGGCATAGCCAACAGGTATGAATGTGATATCTGACAGTTGGGGCACTTTACGAAGCAGCCTCTGCCATCAGTGTGTGAATGGGTGAATGTGATATGTAGTGTAAAAGCAGCTTTGAGTGGTCGCAAATACTAGAAAAGCGCTATATAAGTACAGTCCATTTACCATTTACCCAGATGTTAACCCCACACGCGATAAATGTAGAGGCGCACCTGGCTCACTTCTGCATATGTGTTGGTCATGTCCTGCTTTAGTTAAATTCTGGACATTATCCTTCCAAACTATCTCAGAAATCCTTCAGCAAATCCTTTGACTGATATCTTTGGCATATCTTTAGATTTGGACTTGCTTGAAAGTCAAACTGAATGTGGCCTTTACGTCTTTGCTGGCTCGGCGGGCCATCTTACTTAAGTTGAAGGATTCTGCTCCTCCCTCCCACTCACACTGGATTAAAGACACAATGACTTGCATGAACTTAGAGAAAATCCGTTACACTACCCGGGGAGCAGAGAATACATTTTACAAAGTATGGTGCCCCTTCCTGACATTTTTTGAGAAACCCACTACAGTCATCTCTGAGTAACCTCTTATTTCATTATTTTTCCTTTCCGTTTTCCTCTTTATAATTTCTGTTTGTGGTTAATTTAGTTATTATTATTAGTAGTATTATTTATCAATTCAATATCAATATCAATCTCCCAGGCTCTGGAATAAGCTCCCCACCGAAATGCGTCTTATTTCTGACCTAGGCCTCTTCAAATCTAGACTGAAAACCTATTTATTTAGGATGGCTTTTAATACCCAGTAGTGTGGTGACACTTTTACTGTTATTTTTATTTTATTTTATTGTATTGTATTGTATTTTATTCTATTTTTTTGCTTTTATTGTTTTTATTGTGTTTTTTATTGTTTTTATCTATTCCTTTTTATTTACTATCTATTGTAAAGCACTTTGGTCCACCGAAAGGGTTGTTGTAAAGGGCTGTATAAATAAAGAACATTTACATTTACATTTACATTTGGGCTCGGCTAAGGGATGGGAGTGGGGTACACTCTACATCCTACTCATTCACCTGATACTTAAATATTACAGCTTGCCTTTTCAGTTACTATGAAGAACTTAAGTCTCTTGTATGGTTGTCTATAATGTTAACTGTACTACCATTTTATAATTCATAACATGTCTTCTGTGATAAGTCGTTTTTTTTGGGTGTCTGATTTGTTTCATGTTCTATTTCATTCTTACTGACCGCCAGAGGCAGTGCTTAACACTGGATGTTATCCATCTCGCGCATGCACAGGTCGAGTATTTAGTATCAACAAAGTCACATGTGACCTGGGATGACGTAGGGCAGCCCTGCCTATGTAAGCCCACGTCATCATCAAAGATGTCCCTTGTATCTTGTTGCAGGTAATCTGCGAATGCAGTTTGAAACTATAAGCTTGAAACAAAAGCAGATAGCTGGTGACTCTTCGCTGGTAGCCCTGTAACCACATGGTTGGAGCTACGGTTTTGTCCTCTAAGGGCTGCGTTGAGTATACTACGGCTAAACTTAACTTTGCTGACAGACTGGTGTTTTCGCCTGTCCGAGCAGCATAACTTTTCGGGTAGGCAAACACAGGAACGTCTTCGCCGGCTCGAAAGCTCGGCTGGAAGGGTAAGTATTCTCCTTTGTTAGCGTAAAGTAACGTAATGATAATATATTAAAAGAGGCCTGTTTTCGGGGTTCCTCTAAACTTCACAGTGGCTGAACGGTGTGTTAGCGCTTGCAGTGAGAATCAAAGGCTGGCATCGGGATAACACTAGTCTGTGCTCACTGCTCCCTGACGACTGTTTTCGGTCGTTAAAGCGTGTATTATGTTCCTCAATTGTGATTTCAGAGCGGATGCTCCCCAGTAGCATGTGTTTTGTGTTATCGCTCCCTGACGATTGTTTTCGCTCGTTAAAGCGTGTAGTGTACCTCCTTTGTTGTGTATTTTAGAGCAGATGCTCCCCAGTAGTGTGTGTTGCTAGTGGGTAAAAGCTTCCTTTGTTGCACTTAAGATATTGCTCCCTGACGATTGCTTTCGCTTGTCAAAGCATATTATTTACCTACAGTGAGTAGGGTAACATTATCTTAGTAGTGATTTAAGTTTTTATATTTTATAGTTTATATTTCGCTGCTATATTAATGAGGAGTATGTGTTACTAAAGAGTGCTTTCGCTCCATAGTAATCTGTTACTAAAGAGTGTGTTCGCTCCCAAGTAATTAAGTGAACTAAGTAAAGTACGAAAAATACATGCAGGCTGGCCCTATCATATTAGACTCACATGCTTGCCGCATCTGCATGGCTCCACTGCTAGCTGCAGATGGACATGATGAATGCCCCACATGTATCGGTGTTGTCCACCTGAGGGAGGGGCTGTCTGATAGTCAGTGTATGAACTGCAGTTATATGCCGTGTGGGCTAAAGGTAGTCCGCCTGGCTGAGGTAGAGGAACGGCAGCTTGAGGGCGAGCTGCCCCCGTCTGGTGTGGCTTCAGTGCGAGGACGCTCTCCTCCTAGGAGTGCTCCACCAAGAAAGAAGGCCAAGAAAGTTGACTGTTTGGCAGCCAAAGTCGACACACTAGCCTTTGAGTTTGCAATGTTTAAAGATTTGCTCCTTAATCTTCAGCCTGGCAGCGGGACTTCAGTCCCAGTGCACAGCCCTCAGGCTCCTAACCCACAGGGATGGGATGAGGACGCTCTGTCTACAAGGGCCTCCTGCAGCCAGTTTTGTGAGGACAGGCCTGGACTGGGAGAAGGGGAGGCTTCCACCCATGCTTCCGACACCTGTTCCCAGCAGTCTGGAAGTGGGTCTAGGGCGGGCTCGGAGACTGCCCAAACCACAGTGAAGCCAGTTGTCCGCATGGCACTGGCACGCTTGGGGTTGGATGAGGCTCCAGCAGCAGCCACTCCAGCTAGTGCATTTTTTAGGCGGATCCTGCCGCAGGCTACTTTTTCTGTGCTGCCCTCCCTGCCATTCATTGAGGAGCTTCACAAATGCTGGCCAGACCCCAAATCCTTGTCTCACCACACCAGTGACAGCAGGGCCCTGGCTTCCATGCAAAATGCCAGCAGTTACGGACTGGACCGCATGCCAGCCATGGAGCCATCTATTGCCTCCCTGATTGTGTCACCCGAGGAAGTATTGAGACGTGATGCTCGCTGTCCCAGGCCACAGTGTCGCATCACAGATGACCTTCTGTCAAAGTGCTACAATGCGGCAGCACGCATGGGCCGTGTTGGGAACTCCCTGTCCCACCTGATATTAGCCCTGTCCCAGTCCCTGCAAACCTCCAGCGTAGACGCTTCCGTCCAGAGTCTTAGTGATGCCTCTCTGCAGGCATTCGCCTTCATGACCCGGGAGCTTGGTAGGCTGATGTCAACACTTACTTTGACTCGCCGCCAGGTATGGCTAGCCCAATCTCCACTTTCAGAGCCATGCCGGAGGCTCTTCCGCACTCTCCCTGTAGTACCGGGGGAGCTGTTTGGCCCAGCAGCACAGCAGGCCTTGGAGCGGGGAATCCAGGCAAACCAGACTCGGCAGCAGTTTGCTAGCCCTCGGGGACCTACACCCCTTCCGAGACAGCGGCCTCCACAGGGTTTTGGCACCAACCGCCCTCAGCTACCATCTCGTCCAGGTGGCTACCCAAGGACCTCACAATCCTTCGTGCGACCTGATAATCGCCGCCGGGCTCCCACACGGCAGGCGCCTCAAACGCAGAGGGGTCGGGGGTCTGGGCATCGCCCCCCCCCAGGGGCCCAAAGGGCCACGGGGCAGTCCCTGAGTGCTTGGGGTCGGCTGTCGGACACTTCTCCCAGCAGCACCTCAGCTTCTGGGAGAGCTGCACTACAGACTCTTGGGTGGTGGCTACGCTTTCCCAAGGGTACAATCTCCAGTTCCGATGCCGGACCCCAGTTTTAGTGTACGAGACTTTGTGGGATCGCTGACTGTGGTCAGTTGGATCCCACAAAGCTTATGACCCCGCTTGCCTACAGGATGAGGAAGCTAGTTCAGCAGAACTACTCTGCCCGGTGAGGGCCTTGACACATTATATACAGGCAACTGCTGGCTTTCGCCACTCTGATGGCCTGTTTGTCTGCTATGGTGGCCCTAGAAAGGGGCACGCCCTGTCCAAACAGAGACTTTCCAGGTGGATTGCTGAGGTAATCGGGGAGGCATACAGGTCAAAAGGACTACCTCTGCCTCTCAATAACCAGGAGTGTCTCCACTTCCTGGGCAGCACTACGGGGGGTGCCTCTAAATCAGATTTGTGCTGCGGCCACCTGGGCTTCACCGTGCACCTTTGCCCGTTTCTACAGGGTAAATGTCGCTGCTCCCAACGCATTGGCGGCATTGGTTTTTCAGGAACCCTCAGGCCATTCCCGGTAAGGTGGGTACTGATTCCTCGTGACTATGTTAGTAATAGTCATCCAGTGTTAAGCACTGCCTCTGGCGGTCAGTAAGAATGAAATAGAACGAAAGTAACGTATATAACTATGGCTCTATGAATTCTGGATGACCGCCAGAGTTCTCTGTCACTCGGAATCTTGGCGAGAAGATTCTGTAGGGACATCTTTGATGATGACCTACAGGGCTGCCCTACGTCATCCCAGGTCACATGTGACTTTGTTGATATTAAATACTCGACCTGCACATGCGCGAGATGGATAACATCCAGTGTTAAGCACTGCCTCTGGCGGTCATCCAGAATTCATAGAACCGTAGTTACATACGTAACTCTCGTTTTGTGACATGGATGAGTGGTGTTGTTGGACGGGGGAAGAAAGGAAAAAATATTTCATTGTACATTTTGTGTTCTTCATTGCTGACTTTCAATAAAAACACCTTAGAAAGAAAGAAAGAAACACGAAGAGACATGAGGAAAATCCAACAGAGTACAGGTAACGGGTAACAAGGGTTTCACTAGCATAGACACAAACGAACTGGCACAGAAGGGCAGGAACACAGAGACAGGGGTAATCAGGGACAGGTGAGACTAATCGACACAGGTGAAAACAATGAGGGCAGGGCACACAGGGTGCTTCTCATTACATAAATGTGTGCATCCTCGTGTCCTCTCTCCACGGCTGACCTGGAAGTCCTTCCCCCTCTGTCATGATGGAGGATCTTTCAATTTCTTAAATACAGGTGGATACACAGATGGCTCCTACACTGAGTGTTTCAACCAGAGACGTGACGTGATTGGTGTGTGAACGCTGCACCTCCACACATATCACTCTTTATTCTCACAATTTGTTCTCACAGTTTAATACGCCGTGATTATGGCCAAATATACTGTCACACATTACAACTACATAACTAGATACAGGATCATATAATTACAAAATGTTGTGGCATCACACAAAGCAGTAGGCCTATTATATATTTATTTTCTCACTTGAATTTTTATTGATTTTCTCAACAAATGGACAAAGGACATATATTTTACTTGAATAGATAAATAGATACTTTATTGATCCCAAGGGAAATTTAGGCATCCAGTAGCTTACAAGATGTATGTGGATAAATACATCCCAGACCACCTCCGTATGTGGCCTGAGTGATGCGGGTCTGAATGCATCTTCAATCCGTCCTGGGAGTGTTCACTCCTGTAGTTAAGGCTGTTGTCGTGGACCAGGCAGTCAAGGCACAAAGGAACTCAGGTTTGAAGCTCAAAAATCAGGATTTTTATTCAAAAAGGGGTTTAACAAAAGCAAGTTACGTGGTCCTTTAAAAGAGGTCAACAAAACAAAACTCTACTGAAAAAATAGCGAAACTAGATTGAGATGAGAACTGAGGGGGACATTTATACAAGCTGACCAAACCAAGACTAAATGTGCAAGGGAGGACAACATACAACACAACTAAAACTGAATACAACGAAACCCTAATCCCCCCATGCTGTCGGCGCACTTGGTATGGTCCTCCTCCATAAAGCCAGACTCCACCCACAGACACATCTTTTGGCCAAACCAGGAAGGCATAGATGGCAGCTATTGTTCATTTCAGTGACCCGGATCTTCGGATCACTTTCAGCTGAATGATTTGTTCATTACATTTGTTCACCAGGTCTTTCAGTGACATTTCCGGTTTACCCGTAACTCGCTCACTCCTTCCTCACTCTCACTAGTTCATGAGCAATGACGGCTCCCATTGCATTCACGGATCTTCTCATACAATCATCACGATATAACAGTTACTTGGCACAACTATATATAAAAAAAATATTTCCGAGCTGTTATAATACAGCTTCTAGTATTGTACTTTACTTTATTTCTTTATTTCAGACACATAGGTCCATATCAGTACAAAAAACCACAAAAACATAAAAGACAAAGACAACAACTTCATTGTTCTTACATAAAGGTATTGACCAGTAGGTTTGTTGAAAATAGTTCACATATAAACGTCGAACTTCCATTACAAAACATGCCGACCTTCTACTAATAAACGTAGTTTTGTTTGTGTTCATCTATAAGTGCTGTAAACAGATGAGAACTGCTGATGTGGGAAGCCTGAGAGATAAACCCCCGCCGCCTTAGTTTGTCGTGGTCGAGGATCAGAATGACCTGTTGGGACTCATTTCGTTCACAACAGGGAGATGACCCGGTCACATTCATGAATGATAAGTAAGTAATTCGCCCCTCCTCGACGCTCAAACTGTCTGTCACTGTTCACAGAGACTGCAGTCTGCTGTATAGTTCATATATTTCACACAGAACTGTAGAGGATCATCAGGCTCTATGATCAAACTAAGTTTTAAATCATGTCATCGCGCCCGCGATGACCCGCTGCCTCCCTCCCTCTGTGCCGGTGCTCTCCCCCTCTCAGTGCTGCGAGTCTGCATCACAGTTTTAGTTTTATGATGGGTTTTATGAGGCCCCTTGTGTATTCACAGGGCCTAAGGCTGTAATATATTTAATCAGAGTACCCCCCAACACTGCTGTGTGGAAAAAAAAAATGAACAAAAGATACCAAAATTTTCCCACATTTTTTGTAAACAAATATCTAAGAGGCCTGTGCCATGTAATAAAAATATAATTAGATCTCATGCACAGCTTATTTGATGGCCTTGAAGATCATTTACCAAAAAACTGGCCGATTTTAGCTGACTTCACTTTTTCATTCATTTCATACATTTCATTCACAAGGACCATTCTCGTTCAGTGAACGAGAGAGAGAGATCCGAGTGACCCGATCACGAAAACCACATGTTGATACCAGGTCTGAACGGGGTCTGTCTGTCTCTCTCCCTCCCTCTCTCTCTCTCTCTCTCTCTCTCTCTCTCTCTCTCTCTCTGTCATATTAATGCAGCTCATTAACTCTGTGGCTTCTGGTCCCATTAACATTACTAACCATATATATATATATATATATATATATATTTGTTATACTGGGTGAAATGGTCCTTCCATCCTGAGAGTAGTCAATACATTATGTATTCAGAAAAAGGCAGCTGTGGCAGCTGCAGGCCTGTAAAAACTCTGACCAATCCCTGCCTTTCAGTGCGAGTGGAAAGAACCAATCAGATGCCTTCATGTCTCGTCCTGCCCACGCTCCCCTCTGTCCCTCCCTCCTCCCCGCGTGCACACTCATCACGTTTCACCGTTGCCGGAAATATTAAGCACTCTCCTCAGCAGAAATACCAAGTAAGCAGGAGAATAAGTTCATAAGGGTACAATGGCAGAGAAAATGCAGCCAAAAATACCACTTCCAGCGTTACTTGCAACGACTCGCCCCGCTAAACAGGCAAAGAAAAGAAAGCCGGAGGCAGAAAAGGCTGCAATGAAAAAGGCTCTGGATAAAGCTAGAGGACAAACCAGAGTCAACATTGGTGCAGCCTTTGAGCGGTGGAGATAACTGAGGCATTTGAAGGGCCTGAAAAGTGATGCAGAGGTTGCTGTCTTTCTGTTGGACAGGTAATTATTTGTTTCGCTTTGGGGGGATTTGTTATTTTCATGAAATATGTAACGTTTGCCAACTTAGCTACTTTTGTAGCTCGTATTAGCCCAATGCTAACATTAGCTTCTCAATCAATCAATCAATCAAATTTTATTTGTATAGCGCCAAATGATAACCAGAGTTATCTCGAGACACTTTACAAAAAGAGCAGGTCTAGACCGACTCTTTGTTCTGTTATTTAAAAAGAGGCCCAACATGAATCACCATGAGTAGCACTTAGCAATATTCGGCACATTGGCAGAAAAACTTCCTTTTAACAGGCAGAAACCTCGAGCAGAACCAGACTCATGTTGAACAGCCGTCTGCCTCGACTGGATGGGCCGAAAATGGGATGGAAGGAGATGCAGGATAGAGACAGGCAAAGAGAGCAACAACAACATATGTTCTTATTGCATGAACAACAACAGACACATACTTATGGTTACAATGCCAATAATAGTGGTAGACTAGGGTGAAGATTAGTAAAATAAATAAATAAATTAGCGAGAGAAGCAGAGTAATGATAAAGGCTGAGGTAATCGTAATTGTAACAGTTTAAGTCAACAGGTCTACTATTTAGCATTAGCAGCAACAATAATGATACTATGGGGAATAATACATTTTATTTATAAGCGCCTTTCAGGACACTCAAGGTCGCTGTACAAAAAACACAAACAAGAGTAAAAACACCAACAAGAGTAAAACAAACCAGATAAAATACATTAAAAGTGGGTGAGGGACAGTGCTTAGAGTTGGGGAGAGTAGGTGAGGCGGAACAGATGAGTTTTGAGATTCGATTTAAAGATGGGGAGGGTGGTGCAGTTTCGGAGGTCGGGTGGTAGAGAGTTCCAGAGCTGGGGAGCAGAGCGGCTGAAAGCTCTGGCCCCCATGGTGCTGAGGCGGGCAGGGGGTACGGTGAGGTGGATGGAGGAGGAAGACCAGAGGGTGCGGGATGGAGTGGCAATGTGTAGGAGGTCAGAGAGGTAAGGAGGGGCGAGGTTGTGAATGGATTTGAAAGTATACAGAAGGATTTTGTAGGTGATCCGTTGGTTGATTGGGAGCCAGTGGAGTTGCTGTAGGATGGGGGTGATTTGGTGGGAAGAAGGTGTTCTGGTGATGATCCGGGCGGCAGAGTTCTGGACAAGCTGAAGTTTATGGAGGGCTTTCTGGGGGAGGCCGAAGAGAAGGGAGTTGCAGTAATCGAGGTGGGAGGTGACGAGGCTGTGGACAAGAATGGCAGAGGTGTGGGGAGTGAGGGAGGGGCGGAGACGGTTGATATTACGTAAGTGGAAGTAAGCAGACCGGGTGACGTTATTGATGTGTGATTGGAAAGATAGAGTACTGTCGAGGATGACACCCAGACTCTTAACCTGAGGGGAGGGGGAAACAGAGGTGCTGTCAGATCCCCCCGGCAGTCTAAACCTATAGCAGCATAACTATGGGCTAGTCCAAGCCTGAGCCAGCCCTAACTATAAGCTTTATCAAAGAGGAAAATTTTAAGTCTACTCTTAAAAGAAGAGAGGGTGTCTGCCTCCCGGACCTTGACTGGTAGATTGTTCCAGAGGAGGGGGGCCTGGTAATTGAAGGCTCTACCTCCAACACTACTCTTAGAGACTTTAGGTACCACAAGCAGGCCTGCATCCTGGGTGCGCAATGTTCTAGAGGGGTAATATGGCACTATGAGCTCTTTAAGACATGATGGTGCCTGACCATTAAGAGCTTTGTAAGTAAGAAGAAGGATTTTAAATTCTATTCTAGATTTTACAGGAAGCCAGTGCAGAGAGGCTAATACAGGAGAGATGTGATCTCTCTTTCTAGTTCTTGTCAGCACACGTGCTACAGCATTTTGTACCAGCTGCAGAGTTTTTAGTAACTTATTAGGGCAGCCTGATAGTAGCGAGTTTCAATAATCCAACCTGGAAGTAACGAATGCATGGACTAGTTTTTCTGCATCGTTTTGAGACAAGATCTTTATGTCCTTAAGGCATGCTTCTAGTTTAGATAGCTGATTGGTTTCGTCTGGCTTCATAGATAAGTATAATTGAGTATCATCTGCATAACAATGAAAATTAATGGAGTGTTTCCTCATGATATTACCAAGAGGAAGCATATATAAGGTAAAAATAATCGGTCCGAGCACAGAACCTTGTGGAACACCATGACTAACTTTGGTGTGCATAGAGGACACATCATGAACATTAACAAACTGAGATCGATCTGATAAATAAGATTTAAACCAACTTAATGCAGATCCTGTAATGCCAATTAAATGTTCTAGTCTCTGTAACAGGATGTGATGGTCTATCGTGTCGAAAGCGGCACTAAGATCTAACAGGACGAGTACAGAGAGAAGTCATCTGTCTGAAGCAGTAAGAAGATCATTTGAAACGGGCACAAGTGCTGTCTCAGTGCTATGGTGGACTCTAAATCCTGACTGAAAGTCCTCAAATAAACTGTTGTTATGAAGAAAGTCACATAATTGATTAGCGACTGCTTTCTCAAGGATCTTTGAAATAAAAGGAAGGTTAGATATAGGTCTATAGTTAGCTAAGGTGCCTGAATCAAGGGTAGGCTTTTTAAGAAGTGGCTTAATTACAGCTAGTTTAAAAGACTGGGGTACATAGCCAGTCGATAAAGACATATTGATCATATCTAGTAAAGAAGTGCTAATTGAGGGAAAGACTTCCTTAAGCAGCTTGGTTGGAATCGGGTCTAAAAGACAGGTTGATGGTTTATACGAAGATATCAGAGAATTTAGCTCAGGAAGGTCAATTGGAGAAAAACAGTCAAGGTAAACATCAGGTTTTTGAGCAGTTTCCAAAGATACATCTGCACCAGTTAACGGCAGGAGGTTACAAATTTTGTCTCTAATCTTTAGGATTTTGTCATTAAAGAAGCTCATGAAATCGTCACTGCTGAGGCCTATAGGAATACTTGGCTCAGTGGAGCTGTGACTCTCTGTCAGCCTGGCTACAGTGCTGAAAAGGTACCTGGGATTGTTTTTATGTTCTTCTATGAGGGAGGAGTAGTAGACACCTCGAGCATGCGGTAGGGCCTTCCTGTATTTATTAAGACTATTTTGCCAGAGTAAACGAGACTCTTCTGTTTTGGTGGATCGCCACATTCTTTCAAATGTACGCGGCATTTGCTTCAAGTTACGAGTTTCTGAGTCATACCATGGAGCTAGCCTCTGTCGTTTAATAATCTTATTTTTTAAGGGGGCAATCGAGTCTAGAGTACTTCTCAGCAAGCCTGCAGTATTATCAACAAACTGATCAAGCTGAGAGGGACTAACATTAGCATAAGAGCTTTCTGTAGTGAACAGATGTGGTAAAGAATTAAAAGCAGCTGGAATTGTTTCCTTAAATTTAGCTACAGTCCTATCAGACAAACATCTTGTGAGTACATTTTTGTTAACTGGAGAGTAGTCGGTTAATAGGACGTCGAATGTTACTAAATTCCGATCTGATAAAAGAGGATTTTGTGGAAAGACAATTAAGTTTTCGGTTTCAAGGCCATAAGCTAGAACAAGGTCGAGGGTGTGGTTAAAGCGGTGAGTAGGCTGGTTTACATTTTGAGTGAAACCAATAAAGTCCAAAAGGGACATAAATGCCATGCTAAGACTATCATTATCAACATCTACATGAATATTGAAGTCCCCTACAATAATTATTTTATCTGAACTCAGGACTAAATCTGATAAAAACTCTGAGAATTCAGTTAGAAAATCAGAGTATGCGCCAGGAGGGCGGTATACTATCACAAATAAAAAACAAAACAAAATAAAAGGCTGTAAAGTTTTCCAAGCTGGGTGTGAAAAACTCAGAACAAGGCTTTCAAAAGAGCTGAAACTAAGTTTTGGTCTAGGGTTGATTAGAAGACTAGAACTGAAGATAGCTGCCACTCCACCACCTCGACCAGTGTCTCGAGGAATATGAGTATTAAGATGACTGGGAGGAGTGGATTCATTTAAGCTGACATATTCTTCCTGACACAGCCAAGTCTCAGTTAAAGAGAGTAAATCAATATGTTAATCTATTATCAGATCGTTCACTAATAGAGCTTTAGATGACAGGGATCTGATATTTAACAGACCACATTTAATTCTCATATTTTTTGGCATAACTTCAGTTGTTGTTTTAATTTTTATTAAATTTTTTTGATTTACTCCTTTTTTATTTAAGTTTGAATTAACTGTAATAAAAGGCCTGGGTTGGGGGGCAGACACAGTCTCTATAACATTAACATTGTGGCTGGGAAACTGCTCACAGGGAAGCTCAGAGGAGTGTGTAGGACTACAGCTCTGCCTCCTGGTCTCAACTCTGGTTTGTCAGGTTTTACGACTAACAAACTTAGCCATATTAAGAGACAAAAGAGCTGCACCATCCAAAGTGGGATGAATGCCGTCTCTTCCGATCAGACCAGGCTTTCCCCAGAATGTCTGCCAGTTATCTATGAAGCCCACATCGTTTGCTGGGCACCACCTCGACAGCCAGCGGTTGAATGATGACATGCGGCTATACATGTCATCACTCGTCAGATTGGGCTTCTCTGTTGATGTAAGCCGGTCGTCGGTACATACTGCTTATCTCACTTATAGGATCTGTGCTTCCTGCACGGAGCATGGAGCGTTTTTACTCGACACATCTCATGCTGGCCCCTGATTAGGGGGTGCTTGTATTGAAGAGATTATAGGATATGACATTTTGATCATATTGCACAGCCATAGTTGCTAGTGTCTGCATTATACTTGTGATAAAATGACGTTGATATATTGGCTTTGAACGGGATGTTTTACAACTGCAGGTCTGAATCGGCAGCCTCCGGGTCTGTAGAGACATACTATTGTGCTTTTTTAAAAATTAATTAAAATAATAATACAGTTTACTTACAGGTGAATGAAACATGAGGTAGTTTGGTTGATGTCCAAAATGTGCTGAAATTACTGAGTCGGCTCTCCTCTGCCCTGCTGAGTCCTACTGTCAGATGCGCGTTCAAGTTTGTGGGGGCGTGGCTTTGGACAGAGTACTGATGGGAGGGGGAGGAGGGGGTGGAGCTTAGAGGAGGTGCCACTTTCAAATCTTGCTAGCTCTTCAACATTACCAACTATAACTTTAACGAAGTTAAGAAAATAACCATCTAATTACCACAGTCACTTAATAACTATAACCCAATTATTGATAGCTAGTAGGTTGAAGGATTTGGAGTTCAAACGCATAAGAGGTTGGCAGTATTCATTCTTAGCACAGCGTGAGTATGTACACATGGATGCAGGTTCTGTAAGAACAAAGACTTGAGGGTGGGATTCTAATCTGGTTCATTCTTGCCCTGGAAATACGCATGCCTCAAACGATTGTTATAATCTTTGGGACTCTCAGGAGTGTTTAATTTGAAGTGCTGCAACCATTGAGGTGATCATATCAGCAGGCAGTAGAAGAGAATTTTTCTATCAGCAGACGGAGCCTGCTGTATTCACTTCTGACATTGGGAGGTTGTGTCTGGATAAACTTGTGGACAGCTTTAGCGCTAGTCTTCCACACAAGTTTAACCTTTCTCCCGTTGAGTCGCATGGGGAAGGTCAATTATTTTTTGTCATTAATTGTCAATGTTTTGATCACAGTTGTCTGGATCAAAATGTTCAGTGTCCCTAGCTAAAAACTCAAGCTCTTCCAGACAAGGACGCTGTAGGGTTCTGTCTGTGGTAGGCGAGACTACATTAGCATTACAAGAGTCTTCCCCATAGTATCATTATTGTTGCTGCTAATGCTAATAGTAGACCTGTTGACTTCAACTGTTACAATTATAATTACTACAGCCTTTATTATTACTCTGCTTCTTGCACTAATTTATTTTTTGCTAATCTTCACACTAGTGTACCACTATTATTGGCATTGTAACCATAAGTATGTATTACCTGTTGTTGTTGTTGTTGTTGTTGTTGTAACAAGAACATATGTTGTTGTTGCTCTCTTTGTCTGTCTCTATCCTTCATCTCCTTCTATCCCATTTTCGGCCCATCTAGTCGAGGCAGATGGCTGTTCAACATGAGTCTGGTTCTGCTCGAGGTTTTTCTGCGAATGTGCCGAATATTGCTAAGTGCTACTCATGTTGATTCATGTTGGGCCTCTCTTTAAATAACATAACAAAGAGTTTGTCTAGATTGATTTGATTTGATTGATGTAAGTCACATGCTATGGTTCTCACTGGGTGAGAGGCAGGAGCTGAACAGCTGGCGTCACTCTCATGGCAGTGAGAGGAGGAAGTTGAATAGTCCTGGAAGGTTCTTGTCCCCCCCTCGGAGGGATGAGCATGGGTTAAATTTGTTTTGCACCGGTGATGGTGAAAAACACGAAGTGGTATATCCTCTAGGGGATCAACGACATGCATCACTATCTCTATCAGAGGTATGAGAAGACAGGTAGCTGTTGAAGCTGTCTCTCAGTGGAGGCTGACGAGCTGACTTCATGCTCAAGGACTGAGGGTCGTCTGGAAGTCGTTCACACCAGCTGACTGCAGGGGGAGTTAGCCTTTCACTATAGGAGGAGGAGATGTGTGAAACAGCATAGCCAGAGTCGCACTGGCTGAGAGACTGTGATAAGGGAAGATAAAATCTAAGCCCTAAAAGTTCCTCTTTGTGTGAGCAGAGTTGTGTCTCTGCTGAGTGCAGGTCATCTAAATAGCGCATGGCTTTCTTATTAGCTGCCTGAGCTTCTTGGAGCAGACTAGCATTTTGCACTCTGAAGGATTCTATCACCTTCTCTAGGACGGCTTTGTTCCGAAAGGCAAGGCTGGTTTGCCTGTGGAAGTTCAGAAGCAACCACTTTAACAATGAACCTTTGGATGCAGTTTGCGCATCACTCCTGTCACTGAGTAATAATTGTATTTCTTTGCTGCACTCACTAAAATTCATCATTCTGATGATTTCAGGGTAGCCTGGTTTCAGAGAATAAAGATAATATTTTACACAAAGGTTCTCCATTGTTAGGTCTGAAATAGGAGGGAAAACTAAACTGGTTGTTTAGCACATCAAAACAATGTGGTTGGCTATGGTGTTGCTCCGCAGACACCTTTGATGTAGCTTGGACAGCAACTAGCCTAACAAACACTGTGGTGACCTACACAATTGAAAAGTAGCTTCCTGGAGGAAGGGTAGCTACCGTACCGACTAGTGGCTCTAGTGGGCATAAAAGACTGTGGCCTGTAAAAGTAAAGTCAAGTTTACACAAAATAAGTTTGCTTACCAAACTTACGACATGCACTAACTGAAATGCAAGGCAGTAACAGTCAGAGGATGGTTTCCTAATCTTTACACAAACTGTAAATCGTGGAAGTTAGCACCTAGGTACACAAATAATCACAGGGCTGTTAGCACGCTGTGGCTCCCTCAGGCTCTATTCTTACTCAACTGAGATGCACGGTAGACTCATTGAGTTACAAGCTCTCTAATACACAGGGCCGGTGGCACACCGTGTCTTACTCAATATATGTGAATATGTGTATTCAAATGCTGAACCAAAAATTCTTACAAGTTCTACAAAGTACATTCAACTTGAACAGCAGGCAGCAGTAGCAAGTTCTCAATATAACCGAATGAGGGCTTAAAGCGGTAGTTATTAATAAGTTATAGATAAGTAATCAATAAGTTATCAATAACAAACTCTCTCAAATTGCTTTGGTTGAATTTTAAATCAATTCACACTCCACTGTACTTGTGAGTAAGTACAGCTGGATGGTGGGAAATGTAAAACTTTGGCAAGTTTCAAAGTGGAATCAAAAAAATTAATATTGCACAAATATGAAAATATGACAACAGTGCTACACCTCACACGGGGCACCATTAATGTTGGGACCGGACTATGCCTCTAAGTCAGATTCCATAAGTAAAGGGAGGTATTAAAAATGGCTATCAAAAAGAAATCAACAATTATTAAAAACAATTATTAGCTATGTAAATGATATGATCTAATTTACATTTAATCACCTCTGTGTGGGGCACCACTTAACGAAGTTAAGAAAATAACCATCTAATTACCTCAGTCTCATAAAGTATACTAGACTATCAATATAGACTCTGATTAATAATTAACTTAATAGCTACTATAACTAGATATGATCAATATGTCTTTATCGACTGGCTTTGTACCCCAGTCTTTTAAACTAGCTGTAATAACCCACTTCTTAAAAAGCCTACCCTACTAGATTCAGGCACCTTAGCTAACTATAGACCTATATCTAACCTTCCTTTTATTTCAAAGATCCTTGAGAAAGCAGTTGCTAATCAATTATGTGACTTTCTTCATAACAATAGTTTATTTGAGGACTTTCAGTCAGGATTTAGAGTCCACCATAGCACTGAGACAGCACCTGTGCGAGTTTCAAATGATCTACTTATTGCTTCAGACAGAGGACTTCTCTCTGTAGTTGACCTGTTAGATCTTAGTGCTGCTTTCGACACGATAGACCATCACATCCTGTTACAGAGACTAGAACATTTAATTGGCATTACAGGATCTGCATTAAGTTTGTTTAAATCTTCACCATCATATCTTAAAGAGCTCATAGTGCCATATTACCCCTCTAGAACATTGCGCTCCCAGGATGCAGGCCTGCTTGTGGTACCTAAAATCTCTAAGAGTAATGCGTGATGTAGAGACTTCAATTACCAGACCCCCCTCCTCTGGAACAATCTACTAGTCAAGGTCCGGGAGGCAGACACCCTCTCTTCTTTTAAGAGTAGACTTAAAATTTTCCTCTTTGATAAAGCTTATAGTGGAGCAGATAAGTCACATACTCGTGCATTTGGTGATACAAGCATAAATATTGGCATGAGCAGTCTCCATGGGTCACTTGACAAGAAAATTGTCCCAGCCACTTGGAATTTCAAGTTGGCGGCCATCTTGGTCGAACAATTAAGTGGTGTTATTGTTTGGTTGGTGATATAGGCATGACAATTGGCATGGGCAGTCTCCATGAGTCACTTGACAACAAAATTGTCCCAGCCACTTGAAATTTCAAGATGGCCCGCCACCTTAGTAGAGCAGTTAAGTGATGTAATCATTCAGCTGGTGATACACACATGAAAATTTGCATGCCCAGTGTACATGGGTCACTTGACCAGAAAATGCTCACAGCCAATTGAGATTTCAAGATGGCGGACATTTTTCAAGATGGCTGCCACCTCATTGGAGCATTTAGGCTAATACAAGCATGGAAACTGGCGTGAGCCGCCTAAGGTCCATTTTCTCATATAAATATAGTTTTTTTCAGTAAAAAGGATTCATTTTATGACCTCTAACACTGATGCATAAAAATACACTTTGATGTTGATTTGGTGATTACAGGTAATTTTATACTAGAGTGAATATCTGCACTACCAGGGCACATTGGTGATATATCACTGCTGTTAAACTCAGAGTGGGGTTCAATGTCAGCTAATTGAAAGTTAGTATCCCAAATGTTATCTAATTTAGCCCAAATCAGTTAGATAGCCGCACCTGAATTGACAGGTTGCGCCAGCGCGTCAGAGCCGAGCCAAGGTTAACAGGGTTTTAGTTAACCAGATGGTGTACAGATTGCACAGGATTTAAATGGCATTGGATGAACGATCGGACTAGGTGTAGGGCGAAAGCATGAACCTAGTTGTATCCCATACAAGAATGTGATTGGTAAAAGGTGGTAAAAGGATGAACCCTCGGCCTTTGCCTATACATTTGCTGCAGACATGGCAGAGGTTATCATAACAGTTCAGAAAACCAACTGGGACAGATGTTGTATTTGTCAGCAGGACACAAAGGAAAAACTCGTTCAGAAAACATGGGACGTGTGTGATGAGGTCTCAAACACATTTGCAAAACCCCTCTGCAGTTGATGACAGCGACCTGCAAGCTTTGAAGAGATTTTTTGTGCTAATGTATGACAGATCCAGCGATGTCACAACTGTGAATGACGCGAGGCTTGATCTCTTTGCCAGAAAACAAAGACCATATGACCTGATCCCACCAACTCAAGAAGCACTCAAGGAGCATGCCAAATGTGTATTTTATGAGGCTGGATACGTGTGGGGACAGGCATTAAAGCAACAACCGGAAATGCCAAGCCCATCCGACTGGGGATGGATGAAACAAGATGAGGAGTGGAAAATCTTTTGGACTCCTCTTCCACCTATTGCAGAGAGTTGTTGGGAGTTGACCAAATGCGGGTGCACCAAGGCATGTACTGGAAGGTGTAAGTGCTTCAGATATGGAGTCACTTGCACATGTCTGTGTAGTTGCCCCTGCTAGACGCTATGTGTGTATTCTTTTGCCAGGGTTACTCCCCCTTGGCCACCTGTGTTTTCTGGTGTAGACCTATGGCTCGGCTCCCCATCGCCACATCAGTGTGTCTTCAGTTCTAACAGTGAATCACATTTTTAGTTTAGTTCTTTAGTATTGTTTTCCACTGGCTAATTACCAGTGAGAAATATTTTTAGTTGAGGAGTTACTTTGTAATGTCAGCACCTCTACCTTTTATTTGTGAGAGATATTTTCAGTTTGTCATGGTTCCACGGCTGTGTCAGTCAGACCTGCTGTTGCCTCTGGATATGCCTATATTGCCATTCAGTACTAATTGCTCAATTATTTTTTGGAGCGCTGTCCATTCAGCACCACAGCTGTGCTATTTTACTAATCTTCCTTTTTGTTTTCCCATCCCTTAGTATTTTTTTATTGACAACATAACTGTCTGTTATTGTTTAGGCCTTAAAAAAACCCCAAAAAACCCCTCCCTTGTGACTGTTACCTTTTCGTGGTAAGGGAGCTTGTGTACTTCACTGAACCCAGAGAGCTATGCCGTTAGGAGGCAACTCCTGTCAGGTTTTACCACATCGGACAGGTCAAGGGTGAGAAGTTAGATAACACAATCAAAAAAACACTCTTGGCCTTTTTAGGAACTCAAATTAACATGAGAAAATATATTATTTAAAGATCCTGGTGGCAATCTCAAAGAATAGCTGCCATCTTGAAATCTCAATTGGCTGTGAGCAGTTTCTGGTCAAGTGACCCAAGTACACAGCTCATGCCTTTTCATGTGTGTATCACCAACTGAATGATTACATCACTTAACTGCTCTACTAAGGTGGCAGCCATCTTGAAAAATGGCCGCCAACTTGAAATTTCAAGTGGCTGGGTCAAGTGACCCATGGAGACTGCTCATGCCAATTTTCATGCTTGTATCACCAAATGCACGATTCTGCCTAAAATCAGCTCTTAGCCGCTCCACTATTATAGTTAGGGCTGGCTCAGGCTGGGCCTAGCCCATAGTTATGCTGCTATATGTAGCAGGATGACATGTTCCAGCCCTTCGTAATGGGAGTCTGTGTCACTCTTGCTCTCGACAGTATCTTTGTCTTAGCCTATCACCGCAGGAGGGCACTCTATAAAGGGAAGCAGGGTTGCGCTTGTCTCCCTCTTGCTCTTTGGCTCGCAGGCCCGCCCACTTCCTGGTCGCCTCGCTTCCTCCACCTCGCTGCCACCAGTGCAGGTATGTCAGCACTAGCTGCCTGGTTAGGTAAAATAATTTAGTTATACTAATTTAGTCTCTTGTGTGTAGCAGGGACGCTGTTAGTTCATCCCAGCTTCGCTGTGGAGCCGTCGCGGCGCTGACAAAAAAGAGAGACACTGCCGCTTTGCTTCACCTAAAGTCTCTAAGAGTAGTGTTGGAGGTAGAGCCTTCAATTACCAGGCCCCCCTCCTCTGGAACAATCTACCAGTCAAGGTCCGGGAGGCAGACACCCTCTCTTCTTTTAAGAGTAGACTTAAAACTTTCCTCTTTGACAAAGCTTATAGCTAGGCCTGGCTCAGGCTTGGACTAGCCCATAGTTATGCTGCTATAGGTTTAGACTGCCGGGGGGATCTGACACACCAATCTCTCTCTCTCTCTCTCTTTCTCTCTCTCTCTCTCTCTTTCTCTCTCTCTCTCTCTCTCTCTTCCTCTCTCTCTGACTCTCTCTCTCTCTCTGTCATATTAATGCAGCTCATTAACTCTGTATCTTCTGGTCCCATTAACATTACTAACCACATATCTTCCCGGGAGTTCTTGTGCTCCCTTGTCTTGAAGGTTCCTGGGGATCGTTGCTGCAGACCACCTGCTGCTGTGGACCTGCTCGACTGCAACAACTACTAACATCAGCCTTCCCCATAGTATCATTATTGTTGCTGCTAATGCTAATAGTAGACCTGTTGACTTCAACTGTTACAATTACGATTACCTCAGCCTTTATCATTACTCTGCTTCTCTCGCTAATTTATTTATTTATTTATTTATTTAGCCAATCTTCACCCTAGTCTACCACTATTATTGGCATCGTAACCATAAGTATGTGTCTGTTGTTGTTCATGTAACAAGGACATATGTTGCTGTGGTAACAAGAACATATTTTGTTGTTGCTCTCTTTGCCTGTCTCTATCCTGCATCTCCTTCTATCCCATTTTCGGCCCATCCAGTCTCTTCAGATGTTCAACATGAGTCTGGTTCTGCTCGAGGTTTCTGCCTGTTAAAAGGAAGTTTTTCCTTGCCAATGTGCCGAATTGCTAAGTGCTACTCATGGTGGATTCATGTTGGGCCTCTCTTTAAATAACTTAACAAAGAGTCGGGCTAGACCTGCTCTTTCTGTAAAGTGTCTCGAGATAACCCTGGTTATGATTTGGCGCTATACAAATAAAATTTGATTGATTGATTGATTGATTGATTGACCTGTGTTTGGCTTTGCTGCCGCCTGCTTGGCTTGCTTCTGCTTGGCCTAAACTGCGCTATATAACTGACTGGAGTGGGAATGTATAGCCTGTTTATTGTGGGTACTGTCTTTAATCCACTGTTGAGTGGATAAGTGGACTGTAGGGTTAAACTCCCTTTCCTTGTTTTGGTTTCGATTATTTGATCACCTCACGTGGTCGAATTTAGTTAATTTATTACGTATTTTTGATTTGTTTATTTCTTTCTATCAATATAGTTTTTCTTGGGTTATTTCTCTTTTGGTATTCTTTTTGTTTAATATCTGTGCTTAATTGATTTGTGATACTTGATTTGAGTATAGTAGTTTTTCTTCTTCCTTTCATTACTGTTGTGTTTGGTACAGTTGTTTAATTTTGTTAAGTATTGCTTATTGTTTATGGCAGCATTTTGTTTTGCTTGTTACCTTAATTTGTAAATAAGTGGCTGCCAACTTTAAGTTTCACACATTCTGCATTTAATTGTGCTTGGTTCTGTTCTTTTGAGTGTAACCCTTTTAATAGTGTTTCCCTTTGTCCCCGGTGGTGGTTTCCCCTTCCTGTGTGCTGTGCAACCCCTGGTTTTCTGAGTTTTCATCACTGTGTGAGTGTGTGTGGCTGTCACGTGCGAGTAGTGATTTTCCTGGAATCCCTCTCACTCTTCGGCAACCCATTTTCCCCCACCGGTAAGCCTCAGCACTGAAATAGTCCCTATGTGAATGGTAAAATAGTTTGTTGTTCTTTTTAATATTTCTTTTCTTTTGTAATAAACATTGACCTTTTTTATAAACTGAACCACGTCTCCTGCTCCATTAGTATAACGAACCTGATTGCCTTATTATTAGTAATTAATTCCTTGGGTGAAACTCCTAAGGTGGCATTGTTTGGCATTTTTCTGATAAGGTAATACCTCCACTTAAAGAAAATAAGTATTCCATGAAAAAAAAGGGTATTTCGCGTTCCTCACGCCACATATATGTTTAGACTGCCGGGGGGATCTGACACACCAAGCTCCTCTCATCAGTCTTCCCCATAGTATCATTATTGTTGCTGCTAATGCTAATAGTAGACCTGTTGACTTCAACTGTTACAATTACGATTACTACAACCTTTATCATTACTCTGCTTCTTGCGCTTATTTATTTTTTGCTAATCTTCACACTAGTGTACCACTATTATTGGCATTGTAACCATAAGTATGTGTCTGTTGTTGTTCATGTAACAAGAACATATGTTGTTGTTGTAACAAGAACATATGTTGTTGTTGCTCTCTTTGCCTGTCTCTATCCTGCATCTCCTTCTATCCCATTTTCGGCCCATCCAGTCGAGGCAGATGGCTGTTCAACATGAGTCTGGTTCTGCTCGAGGTTTCTGCCTGTTAAAAGGAAGTTTTTCCTTGCCAATGTGCCGAATGTTGCTAAGTGCTACTCATGGTGATTCATGTTGGGCCTCTCTTTAAATAACATAACAAAGAGTCGGTCTAGACCTGCTCTTTTTGTAAAGTGTCTTGAGATAACTCTGGTTATGATTTCGCGCTATACAAATAAAATGTGATTGATTGATTGATAACCCAATTATTGATAGCTAAGGTTGAAGGATTTGGAGTTCAAACTCAGAAGAGGTTGGCAGTATTCATTCTTTTGCAACATTAAACAGACAGCATTTTATCCCACACAATGATTTATTTAAAAAGACAATAAAAGCAGAAGTAAAACACTAAACATGTTGTGACAGTTTTTGTATGCAACTCTTATTTTTTTTATTATTTATTCTTTAGTGGGGTGCCAGCCAGGAAGTATCCAGGCAAAAGTAAAAATCGCACACTAAACCGCACAAAGGATGTACGCCTTAAATGTAAAACAAATTGCCCATACACCCTTCACAAAAGGATACCCTTATAACAAAAAACCTTAAAATACTCTTTTCTTTTCTTTAAAATAATAAAGAAGTATACATAAAGCAGAGGTACCGATGCAACCCACATTAATGAACATAAATAAATAAAGTTCAGTCTATAACACAAGACATTCAATCCACTCGGAAACGTTTGAATATGCTTCAGAATTCTTTAATCCTTATTTTCCGTTTCTACTAATCCAGCTCACTCAACAAAAATAGTTTCAGTTCATAACAAAAAAACAGCTGCTGTATAAACAGTTCATCAGAGCAGCGTATTCCAGTTCATTCACAAACAACGGACGTAATAATAGTCAATCAGAGCGGCCGTAATTCAGAAAAAAACAAAACAACGGAAGTACCGACAGTCAATCCGAGCGGCCACTACTCAGTTCATTCAAAAAAAAAAACAGCGGAGGCATAACCAGTCAGAGCGAGCAACCGTCAGATCGCTACACTCACCACCACACACACAGTCAGTCAGTCAGCCAGACGGCGATCTCGGAGCTCTCCAGCCAGCGGCGGTGTTCGCAGGAGACCACCGAAGCTTGCATCACTTTTTCCCGAGGGACTAACTACCTCGACTTTCAGCTCTCTACCCGCAACTGCGGAGCTCCTTCGCCGGCCAACTCTGCTGCTCCTGACTCTGGCAGGCGCTCTACCTTTACGCATCACCTGACGTCAGTCAGCTGCGACCCAGCCCCTGACCAGCGGCTGCAGGACCATGGCTGCTTCCCAAGTCTCTTAAATTGCATCCATGTTCCCTTCACTTCCGTCGTTCACTTGCGTCTTAGTCCCTCCCACCAGAGATGCATGGAGAGACGCGAGGAAACCAAGAGAGGAGAGAGGAAACGAGGGAATGTTTTTTAAGAGACATTAGACGTCCTTTTCAATGAAGCGTCATGTGCTGCGACGTCCATTTGTGATGATCGCGTCAGCTGATCACCGCTGGATCAGCTGTCAGTCTGCTTTAACAGCTGTTTGTGTCTGCACACATGTGCACTGTATTCATTCTAATAAAACACACAGTAACAGTGTTTCCTCTCTGTAACCTGTTACCTGTGTAACAAACACCTGCACATGAAGAACAGGCTGCAGTCTGTGTTCCTGCTGCAGAGCCATACGGACATTTCCTACAGCACTATGCCTTTATATTATTTGTTCATTATTTACATTTTTGATCATTGATCATCTGATCTGAATTAATTATTTAATAAGCCCAAATACTGTCTTTTCATGAACTATGAAAATGATTTATTAGGCTAAAAGTTTTAGGATAAATAGAAATCACTTCACGCTGATCAAACCCGACCTGATGATCACGCTCACACGTAATTTTGTGTTACCTGCTGACAGAGAGACTCTCCTGCTCCCTCTGAATTCATTCATTCATCTGTAATAAAAGTTACCAGGGAAATAACTGATCATGACAAGAGGTATTTCTTTAGATTAAATTTAATAGAAATTAATCTGTTTTTGCCACGTTTGACTTTTAGACAACTTATTTCTACTCAGATGTTGACCCAGAAAACAAATCAAATCTGCAGTTATTCACTGCATTTTATATATTTTACGACAAGTTATGATCAATATTTCGTTCTAAACGATCTCAGCTTGTCAGATACCAACTCATTATACCGACGTTGTTTAAAGTCGGTTTCAAGGCGCCCTGTAAAGTCTGTTTTAAGGTCTGCTTCTTCCTCTCTGCGATATGAAACTCCGGTGATGTTGTGAAGTTTCACAGAAGTCCGATCTGCTGCAGCGTCCAATCACTAACTGATCTGTAATCAGGGGGCGTGTCGGCCAGTAAAAGACTTCCGTGGAGGCTGCTGTCGTGTATCCTCGCTTATCGCTCCTCGGAACTCCCTCCTCTCTCCTCGCTCCTCTCCTCCGAGCAGCGATAAGAGCTTTGAGACGATCCTCAATATGGCGGCTCCGGAACTACTTCTGGTTCGGGCGAGGAGCGAGGAGCGAGGAGCTATCAAATAAGAGACTTGGGAAGCAGCCCATAATCCGACAAGGGGAGGCGAGCAAAATGAATGTGGGCGTTTTCTCCTGCACTTTGGATCGTTACAATGTAATCTAATTAAAGCTAATATTTACGTGTGTGTGTGTGTGTGTGTGTGTGTGTGTTTGTGTGTGTGTGAGAGAGAGAGAAAAAAAGGGCATGTGTGTCGCAGGACAGGCAGAGATCAAAATGGAGAATGTGTCCATTAAAAGACCACATGGCTTCAGTGGCAAATAGGGGAGACAAAGAACTCATAAAATGGCTGATTCAAAGATGGCCACTGAATGCTGTCCTTTGTCTCAACCAACTTGCACTGAGCACATGGGACGGGTCAAGATCAATGTGCTTTATGCTGTGAAATGATTTGTTCTATTGATTTTTTTTAAATCCACACTCTCCTCTGGTCAGAAATAACCGTGTCATGAGTCAGGTGTTTTCCAGTTAGTAGTGTCTACCAGCAGGGAGTTTTTACACAGATGAAATCCAGTCAACACAGAAGCTTCACATTACCTGACCAAAAGTCAGTTTCGTTGACACGGTAAAAAATATTCAGAAACTCGACGTAATATTAAATGGTATGTGGACTGTACTTATATAGTGCTTTTCTAGTCTTTGTGACCACTCAAAGCTGCTTTTACACTACATGTCACATTCACCCATTCACACACACATTCATACACTGATGGCAGAGGCTGCTATGTAATGTGCCCAACTGTCAATCAGATATCACATTCATTTGGGGTTCATTGTCTTGCCCAAGGACACTTCGACATGTAGCCTGAGGGAGCTGGGGATTGAACCTCTGACCTTCTGATTGAAAGACAACCGAAAAATGGGAGTCTCTGTGCATCTGTGAGCCTGCACCAGGCGGGGCGTCCTTAGGGAACGTAAGATCATGCTCTGTGTGAGCTTATTCAGTCTCTATTGCCTGGGTGTTGGCTAAGGTTGTTGTGGTACTATTCTTGGACTCAATAAACCTTGTTGCATCAGATCCTGCATTTCCCATCTCACTTTTGAGTGACTTCAGTTACTTTTTAATAGGTTTTTGTATCCAGATTGCCTGCCTGCCTGCCTGCCTGCCTGTCTATTTATCTATCACAGTTTTTTTTTTATACTATTACATTAAGTATGAGTGTACATGAATATCGTACACTTGACGAAGTCAAATTGAACTGGAATATCCTCCTGCTGCCCTGAAGTCAGAGATATGCTGTTCTATTTCATTCTTACTGACCGCCAGAGGCAGTGCTTAACACTGGATGTTATCCATCTCGCGCATGCGCAGGTCGAGTATTTAATATCAACAAAGTCACATGTGACCTAGGATGACGTAGGGCAGCCCTGCCTACATAAGCTCACGTCATCATCAAAGATGTCCCTTGTATCTTCTCGCAGGTAATCCGCGAATGCAGGTTGAAACTATAAGCTTGAAATAAAAGCAGATAGCCGGTGACTCTTCGCTGGTAGCCCTGTAACCACACGGTTGGAGCTACAGTTTCGTCCTCTAAGGGCTGCGTTGGGTATACTACGGCTAAACTTAACTTTGCTGACAGACCGGTGTTTTCGCCCGTCCAGGCAGCATAACGTTTCAGGTAGGCAAACACAGGAGCGTCTTCGCCGGCTCCGAAGCTCGGCTGGATGGGTAAGTATTCTCCTTTGTTAGCGTAAAGTAAAGTAATGATAATATATTAAAAGAGACCTGTTTTCGGGGTTCCTCTAAACTTTACAGTGGCTGAACGGTGTGTTAGCGCTTGCAGTGAGCATCAAGGCTGGCATCGGGATGCAACGTATTGTTGTAGTTAATTCACCGCTCCCTGACGACTGTTTTCGCTTGTTGAAGCGTGTATTATGTTCCTCAATTGGGTTTTCAGAGCGGATGCTCCCCAGTAGCATGTGTTCGTGTTATCGCTCCCTGACGAATGTTTTCGCTCGTTAAAGCGTGTAGTGTACCTCCTTAGTTGTGTGTTTTTAGTCTAAAACACTGCTCTAAAAACTTTTAGAGCAGATGCTCCCCAGTAGTGTGTGTTGCTAGTGGGTAAAAGCTTCCTTTGTTGCACTTAAGATATTGCTCCCTGACGATTGCTTTCGCTCGTCAAAGCATATTATTTACCTACAGTGAGTAGGGTAACATTATCTTAGTAGTGATTTAAGTTTCTGTTACTGAGTATAATTTCATTTGTGATCGGCGGAGTGTCCATAGTGAGTATATTTCGCTGCTATATTAATGATTATGTGTTACTAAAGAGTGCTTTCGCTCCATAGTAATCTGTTACTTAAGAGTGTGTTCACTCCCAAGTAATTAAATGAACTGAGTAAAGGACGAAAAATACATGCAGGCTGGCCCTATCATGTTAGACTCACATGCTTGCCGCACCTGCATGGCTCCACTGCTAGCTGCAGATGGACATGATGAATGCCCCACATGTCTCAGTGTTGTCCACCTGAGGGAGGGGCTGTCTGATAGTCAGTGCATGAACTGCAGTTATATGCCGCGTGGGCTAAAGGTAGCCCGCCTGGCTGAGGTAGAGGAACGGCAGCTTGAGGGCGAGCTGCCCCCGTCTGGTGTGGCTTCAGTGCAAGGACGCTCTCCTCCTAGGAGTGCTCCGCCAAGAAAGAAGGCCAAGAAAGTTGACTGTTTGGCAGCCAAAGTCGACACACTAACCTCTGAGTTTGCAGTGTTTAAAGATTTGCTCCTTAATCTTCAGCCTGGCAGCGGGACTTCAGTCCCAGTGCACAGCCCTAAGGCTCCTAACCCACAAGGATGGGATGAGGACGCCCTGTCTACAAGGGCCTCCTGCAGCCAGTTTTGTGAGGACAGGCCTGGACTGGGAGAAGGGGAGGCTTCCACCCATGTTTCCGACACCTGTTCCCAGCAGTCTGGAAGTGGGTCTAGGGCGGGCTCGGAGACTGCCCAAACCACAGTGAAGCCAGTTGTCCGCATGGCACTGGCACGCTTGGGGTTGGATGAGGCTCCAGCAGCAGGCACTCCAGCTAGTGCATTTTTTAGGCGGATCCCGCCGCAGGCTACTTTCTCTGTGCCGCCCCTTACCTGCCATTCATTGAGGAGCTCCACAAATGCTGGCCAGACCCCAAATCCTTTTCTCACCACACCAGTGACAGCAGGGCCCTGGCTTCCATGCAAAATACCAGCAGTTACGGACTGGACCGCATGCCAGCCGTGGAGCCATCTATTGCCTCCCTGATTGTGTCACCCGAGGAGGTATTGAGACGTGATGCTCGCTGTCCCAGGCCACAGTGTCGCATCACAGATGACCTTCTGTCAAAGTGCTACGATACGGCAGCACGCATGGGCCGTGTTGGGAACTCCCTGTCCCACCTGATATTAGCCCTGTCCCAGTCCCTGCAAACCTCCAGTGTAGACCCTTCCGTCCAGAGTCTTAGTGATGCCTCTCTGCAGGCATTCGCCTTCATGACCCGGGAGCTTGGTAGGCTAATGTCAACACTTACTTTGACTCGCCGCCAGGTATGGCTAGCCCAATCTCCACTTTCAGAGCCATGCCGGAGGGTCCTCCGCACTCTCCCTGTAGTACCGGGGGAGCTGTTTGGCCCAGCAGCACAGCAGGCCTTGGAGCGGGGAATCAAGGCAAACCAGACTAGGCAGCAGTTTGCCAGCCTTCGGGGACCTACACCCCTTCCGAGACAGCGGCCTCCACAGGGTTTTGGCACCAACCGCCCTCAGCTACCAGCTCGTCCTGGTGGCTACCCAAGGACCTCACATTCCTTTGTGTGACCTGATAACCGCCGCCGGGCTCCCACACGGCAGGCGCCTCAAAAGCAGAGTCTGGGCATTGCCCCCCCAGGGGCCCAAAGGGCCAGGGGGGCAGGCCCTGAGTGCGTGGGGTCGGCTGTCAAACGCTTCTCCCAGCAGCACCTCAGCTTCTGGGAGAGCTGCACTACAGACCCTTGGTTGGTGACTACGCTTTCCCAAGGGTACAATCTCCAGTTCCGACGCCGGCCCTCAGTTTTCAGTGGGATCCGACTGACCATAGTCAGCGATCCCACAAAGTCTCGTGCACTCAGCCAGGAGATATCCACCCTCCTGGAGAAGGATGCCATCGAAGGCGTAGATCTTCAGACACAGCAAGGTGGGTTCTATTCAGTTTATTTTTTGATTCCCAAGAAAGAGGGTGGGTTTCGCCCTATACTGGACTTACGAGGGCTGAACAAATTTCTAAAAGTGTTGCCCTTCCACATGCTACATACAGCAGACGTGCTCCAAGCCGTGACACGGCACAGTTGGTTCACATCAATTGATTTAAAGGATGCCTATTTCCACGTCCCCATAGCACCTCATCACAGGCAATACCTGCGCTTTGCATTCGAAGGACAGGCCTATCAGTTCAAGGTGCTCCCATTTGGTCTTTCCCTAGCCCCACGGGTCTTCACGAGGTGCATGCAGGCAGCACTGGCCCCGATGCAAGCCACCGGTGTGCAGATCCTCCCTTATTTAGACGATTGGCTGATCTGTGCCCCCACCCGGGAACGGGCAGAGCAGGACACAACAGCCCTTCTATGCCATGTGACGCAGTTGGGCCTAACCGTCAATCATGCCAAAAGTTGTCTCGTACCCAGCCAAAGGATAGTGTTTATTGGGATAACCCTAGACTCCTGCCAAATGCTTGCCTACCCAACTCCACGACGGGTAGAGGCCATACAGCAGCTCCTCCTCTGTTTTCGGAGGAACAGGAGGTTAAGGTACAGCCTATCTCTCAGGCTGATGGGTATGCTGACTTCTGTAACATCAGTAGTGCCACTGGGTCTCCTCAACTTGCGGCCGTTCCAAGTTTGGACCAATGGCCTCCATCTAGATCCGAGGTTGCACGGATTCAAGAAGGTCAGGGTTTCCAGTCGATGCCTCCTGACATTGCGGCCATGGAGAGACCGGGCCCATCTGGCCAAAGGTGTCTCATTGGGTTCAATCCCTTCGCGCCGCGCGGTGGTGGTGACCGATGCTTCGCCCTCCGGATGGGGGGCAGTATGGCGGCGCAGAGCAGTAAGGGGACTCTGGAGTGCACAGGAGGCTGCGGAACACATAAATGTGCTCGAGCTCCGTGCTATACATTTGGCTCTCCGCAACTTCCTACCATATTTGTGGGGCAGGCATGTTCTCATACGGTCCGACAACAAGTCAGCCGTCTACCATGTCAACCGCCAGGGAGGCACCAGGTCGACACAGTCATACCACGTGGCACAGCAACTCCTTGTATGGGCTTTCCCTCACTTATCCAGCCTCAGAGCCATGTACCTGCCGGGACCACAGAACGTGGTGGCCGACTTTCTCTCCCGCCAGAAGCCCCCCTCAGGGGACTGGAGACTCCACCCAGAGGTAGTAGAGGCAATATGGGGCAAATATGACACAGCAGAGGTGGACTTGGGACAGGATGCCCTGGCACACCCATGGCCAGATCGTCTCCTTTATGCTTTTCCACCATTTCCGCTCTTAGCTGTGACGCTACACAGAGTTCAGCAAGGCAACCACAGACTCCTGTTGGTGGCCCCGAACTGGCCAGGGAGACCCTGGTTTCCAGTGATGTACAAACTTCTAGACGGGGATCCATGGTGCCTGCCCAGGAGGAGAGATCTATTCTCACAGCTGGGGGGCCAAATCTGGCATCCGAACCCGGAACGTCTGCAGCTTTGGGTATGGCCCCTGAGGGGCCTGACCCACTCCTAATGGCATGTGATCAGGAGGTAGTCCAAACCATCATGGACTCAAGAGCTCCCTCCACCAGGGCACTTTATGCTAACAGATGGAAGATATTTTCGGAGTGGTGTAGAGCTCACAAAGAGGTACCTGAGAGTTCCTCTGTGCCAATGATACTGCGGTTTTTGCAGTCTTTGCTAGAGAGAAGGCTCTCTGCTTCTACCTTGAGGGTCTATGTGGCTGCAATTTCGGCCAGGCATGTTAGAGTGGACAACCAGACATTAGGGTCTCACTCTCTGGTGACCCGTTTCCTTAAAGGAGCCCAGCGGCGGAACCCCCCACAGGCTGTCAAGGTTCCCTCATGGGACCTGCCTCTGGTGCTGGAGGTCCTTCGTCTCCCCCCCTTTGAGCCTCTGGAGCAGGCAGAGCTAAAGTGGCTTTCAGCAAAGGCTGTTTTTCTTCTGGCAATGGCGTCAGCGAAGCATGTGAGTGAGCTTCATGCCTTGTCAGTGAGTGAAGCATGTATGTGCTGGAACTCAGACGGCACAGGGGTGGCACTTTGGCCTAACCCGTTATTTCTCCCGAAGAGGCTGGCTCCGGCCCACTTTAATCAGGTCATTGAGCTAGCAGCTTATGACCCCGCTTGCCTACAGGATGAGGAAGCTAGTTCAGCAGAACTACTCTGCCCGGTGAGGGCCTTGTCACATTATATACAGGCAACTGCTGGCTTTCGCCACTCTGATGGCCTGTTTGTCTGCTATGGTGGCCCTAGAAAGGGGCACGCCCTGTCCAAACAGAGACTTTCCAGGTGGATTGTTGAGGTAATCGGGGAGGCATACAGGTCAAAGGGACTGCCTCTGCCTCTCAATATCAGGGGACACTCAACCAGGAGTGTCTCCACTTCCTGGGCAGCACTACGGGGGGTGCCTCTAAATGAGATTTGTGCTGCGGCCACCTGGGCTTCACCGTGCACCTTTGCCCGTTACTACAGGTTCAATGTCGCTGCTCCCAACGCATTGGCGGCAGCGGTTTTTCAGGAACCCTCAGGCCGTTTCCGGTAAGGTGGGTACTGATTCCTCGTGACTATGTTGGTAATAGTCATCCAGTGTTAAGCACTGCCTCTGGCGTTCAGTAAGAATGAAATAGAACGAGAGTTACGTATGTAACTACGGCTCTATGAATTCTGGATGACCGCCAGAGTTCTCTGTCACTCGGAATCTTGGCGAGAAGATTCTGTAGGGACCTCTTTGATGATGACGTGAGCTTATGTAGGCAGGGCTGCCCTACGTCATCCTAGGTCACATGTGACTTTGTTGATATTAAATACTCGACCTGCGCATGCGCGAGATGGATAACATCCAGTGTTAAGCACTGCCTCTGGCGGTCATCCAGAATTCATAGAACCGTAGTTACATACGTAACTCTCGTTTTGGTTTCCCTGTGAATTATCACAACAATGTTTGTTGTTGAGATGAATATTTGTGCTGTTTGTGCTACATGGCTCTGCCACAGTCGCATCAAACCAAAGGTTGATGTAAGATGTGGTGGGGTTTCTCCATGTTATCAGACAGCGCTGGGGTTTGCTATGGCTGAATTCAGGATGCTTGCTCTCCTCCCGGAGAAGTAATCTCCTTGTAGCGGGGAGTGAAACGGAGTGAAAATGTAACCTAAGGTTAGGTGAAATACGTGTTATAAAAAATTTTGAAAAATCCAAATCAAACCTGTCACATCTGAATTTAGAACTCAAGATACAATGTCTCTGAATTGTATAGCTCTGTGTCTGAGCTAGAGCACTGACATGCCTCAAGATGGGAGCAGCACTCATGTAGCACTGCAGTTCTAATGAAAGATAAGAGTGGTACCATCTTAGTAGCACATTGTTGTTGCTACAAAATTGACTAAGTGAAATGTCTTTGCATGCTGCGGGGAAAAGTGTGGTACTGGATCTAAATACTGAAATACCTGTAACTGTATGGCTATTCCATGCATCATCAAAACGCTGAAGTCCAAGATTGGCAATCTGGCACGTCAGGTTTGATACACAGAAGCGCACAGTGTTGTCCTCCATGTTAAGCCTCTCCTGATCCGCAAGTTTTATGATGGCTGACTTCAGTGGATAGGTCACACAGTTGTTGACCTCAGGCCACATACGTTCAATCCTGTGGTTCTGTGAACAATTAAGAACAAAAGGGAATGAGAACTATAGAAATATTTTAACAAGATGCACTCTGAGATCACTGTTGAGGTAGCTTCAGGGCGTTTGATAACAGGTTTCATACAGACAAGGAAAAGCAAGCAAATTGAAATGACATTTTCCATTATTGGGTGATTTTTTGTCAATTAAATATAACTTATTTTACAACTAAAAATATTTTTTTGATTAGGCTGGTAATGTTATGTTTTTTTTCCCCCATGGTGCAGCCGAGAATAACGTGCAATTTTCAGGTCAGACAGGCAAGCAGGCAGGCACTGATGGATACTTCATTACATGTCCACTACAGGAGCCTTTGGTCTGTACAGGATCTGTGCTTGTTACAGTTTTTCTCAGTCGCTTTGGTGCATTTCTTACATCACTATTTACATTTGCACAACAGTTAATGCATTTCTCAAAACAATAAGTACAAACTGCAAAACCTAGTTGATAACCTGCAAAAGCGTGTCTTGCTTGTCTTTTTGCTCAAAATTGATAGTTCATTCCTCACAAGCAAGTATTCATGTCAATGAAAGTGTCAGTGTCATCAAGATGAAAAGTCCTGACACCATTGTTTATGAACAAGATAGTCAAATGGCTTTGTCATGTTTTCATTCTGATAGTTTACTCTGTAAGTGTTTTCCAATGTAAGAAAGTCTGATCTTGGTGACACTACCTGAAAATGCTCAAGACAGCACGATATAATATACACGGCCATTTGAATACTACAGTAAAATTACACATTACTGTATTTAGTGAGGTAACCGAGTACAAGACACTGAATATGTATGATTCACATTTTTACTGCATATGCTCTTTGCAATTCTAATCTGTTCACAGCACTGTGCAAAAGAAAAAATACACCCTTATTTACAACAAACATAAACTCCCTTTGGGTAGAGCTGTGCACAACTGTAAACAATATTGCAGTACATATTGGAACTGAACATACAACATACACAGTAGTGTAAATCATTCATGCACATCCAGACGTTCCTGTCTGTCTGGCCACATATTTTCATCTACATCACAGCGAATATCATCTCTTGCAATGCAGCGAGGAAAGTATCTCCTCGAGTGGCGAATCCACCCTCTGCAGGACTCTGCTGTGATGTCATCACATGCTGCATCCATGGCCGCTAGCAGGGCCATTTGGGTATGTGGATGCCGGTCATATACCTTCCACCTCCAGGAAGAGAAAAAACTCCTCTATTGGATTTAGGAATGGTGAGTAGGGAGGGAGATATTCCACCAGCATCCTATCATGTGCTGCAAACCACTGTCTGACCACATCTGAGTGGTGAAAAGGCACACTATCACAAACAACAACATACTTGTTCAGATGGTCTCCAGTTAGACCCCTCTCATTCTCAGGGATTATGTCCCTTTAAAGAGTGTCTAAAAAAGTCAGCAGATGTTGTGTGTTGTATCGAACAAGATGGGGGATATGGGTGAGGACGCCGTTTTCTGAGATGGCTGCACCAGCAACCCCTACACCCCTTCTCATCAGTGAAAGCTGAGGTTCACCTGAGAGAAATTGTTCAATTTAGGAGACATTTTCAGGAAAAAAATGATTAAAAAATTTACAAAATTTGCTTGACAGATTTTGACAACTAGTTCAACATTTTTGTATGTAATGACTCAAGCAATGAAATGAGGACTATTAGTTTGTAGTTATAAGGAATGACTATTCAGCATTCACAAGTATATTTTATTTTGACTGACATGACATAAGCAAAGATAATGTTATAAAAGAGAAGAGAGTTGCATGAAAGCAATTGATGCATGTCCAAAAGCATTTGCCATTTGTTGGAAGGAATGAGAAACTGCTACTATGATGTGCACAAATGACTAAATGTTGTGGAGGTTGAACTAACTGTTGTGCAAATGTTAATAGTGATGTGAGAAATGCACCAAAGCGACTGAGAAAAACTGTAATGAACTGAATGTGTGTCTATACAACCGAAATTATACATAAAAGTATGAAAGATTAAGTAAAAACACAAACATGCATTTTGATGAAATTAGAATATTAATATTAGTTTGTGATTTCAAAGACACTACAAAGTTTATTTTATTTAGCCATTGTCGGTTGCCACACTGTAGGGCCTGATAGTAGAGATGGGTATGCCAGGCCAACAACAGTATAAGTCCTAAGTGTTCAAAACGTATGTCCCCACCCATCGGTGCATCCTAACATCTAGAAGTCCAGAAAGCATACCTATTGACTGTTTTGCTGGCCAAATATTTGAACGGCTTTGATTATGATATTAATTTAGGTTTAGCTCAATTGTTAATATGCATATGAAACTGAAAAATATATGAAGATAAGACATACAATTTTACGCATAGAAACGAAACACCTACCCTTGACGACTGGGTCTGGAGATACGGTGGCCTTGCTTGGTCAAATCTGTACCCAGATAGTTTCTCTTGCACAAAGAGAGACAAGACAAGTTCTCCACCAACTCGGACTTGATCCCACAGACCATAGTTGAGAACTGCAGTCCTATTCAAACAAAGAAAAACAAACAAAACAAAACTGTTTTTGCTAACTAGTTAATTTATCCTGATGCAATGTCTGAAATTCCACACCCTAAGATACTCCATATTTTGGTTTATTCTTCATTTGCCTGTTTCTACATTAGTGGATTACGTCAGGCTGCATATTGGTAGGATATGCTAATAAGTCCGACAGAACTGCATAGACTTAGCTAAAATGCTAAGATATTATCTGACAGTTGTTGATGTATGTTAATGCTGAAATCTTGTAAGATGATTAGGACCAAGATCAAGACCAAACAACAATTGTAGCTCCTTGTGAGTAATCATAATATCTGCTAAATGTAATAGTAACATAATAACTTTATTTATATCCCATCTCTCAAAAAAGTTTATGGCATCCTCTGTCCTGGATGACTGGATGATAATCATTAAGTTAAAATAAATTGGTGAGTAGCTCTTTAAAAGAATATATATCTTAAGTGTAAATCCTTTATTCTGCTTATGCTACAATGTGTTCTATTATTTAGGTGACCGGGGATATGGTCTGAAAACCTGGCTGATGACTCCCTTTGCCAACCCTCAAACCCCTCAAGAGGTGCGCTACAACACCATTCATGCACACACGCGCCCTGTAATAGAGCGCACATTTGGACAGTTCGAGGGTCGCTGGATGTGCTTGGACACAGCTGGCGGCAAACAACTTTATGCCCCCAAGAAGGTGTGCAAAATTATTATGGCATGCTGCACAACGTAGCCATAGCACATGGCATCCCCATACGAGCCGTAGCAGAACTTCAACCAGAGGAAGATGCACAGCCAAATGTGGGGCCTCCTGGCAGGGCTGCAGTGCTGGCTCGACACACCTTAATGCAGCGTCTTTAATGATGGTAAGTTAAATGCCTTGTTTGAAGTTGTATACCGAATACATTTAATTCAAGGGTTTCTTAATTTGTCTGAAGCAAGTGACACACACGTACAAGTCATGTACGTATTATTATTTGTAAAGACATCTAGCAACATCTAGCAACTGTTTTAGCGTTTCGTTTATGTTTGCGATTCCCGTTGCAATTTCCTTCACTGCATTCAGGAGAGCCAGCTGATTGCGAACAACCCTTATCGGTAAGGACGCGGGCAGGCCGACGAGACTCCCGGAAAGAGGACTGGGAAGTGGATAGCGTGGCTGGCTCTGGCAGTTGGGAGGGGGAGGTCGAGGCTTCATCCTCAGATCCTCCATCATCAGGGCCTACAAGATAATTTGTCAAATGAACAGTTGCAAGCAGCAATGCCATTCATTTAAATAAAGTTTTTGTTCTGACTGAATTGCACTCATGGAGGTTGACTAATGAAATCCGGTTTACAGAGATTGAGGGTTTACCGTTGACCTTTGCACTTCCTCCTCTCAATGGACCGTTGATCACCCAACCTAGCGATGTCTTACATGCATATGGGCCACCTCCTTGGCTGTTAATAATTTGCCATGGCTCCATTGCTTTCGGAGCATTAGCTCCAAGCAGCAGGCCAAAATCTGCATCTATGGTTGAGAGTTTGATGTTTTTAAGATATGGCCACTTGGCTAAATCTTTCTGGTTATGGATGTTTTTACTTCGTGACAGGCATGGATTTCTGAGTGTAAAACTCTGGGAGAGCTATGAATGTGTTGCCAATAAGTGAGAGCACACAGTGATAGGACACAGTGAGAGCACACAGTGAGAGGAAACAGTGAGAGCACATGGTGAGAACACACAGTGAAAGCACACAGTGAGAACAAACTGAGCACACACATTAAGAACACAGTGAGAGCACACAGTGAGAGGACAAAGTGAGAGGACACAGCGAGAGCACACAGTGAGAGCACACAGTGAGAGGACACAGTGAGAACACACAGTGAGAGCACACAGTGAGAGCACACATTCAGAGCACACAGTGAGAACACACAATGAGAACACAGTGAGAACACATTGAAAGCAGACAGTGAGAGGACACAGTGAAAAGACACAGTGAAAGCGCACAGTGAGAGGACACAGTGAGAACACAGTGAGAGGACACAATGAGAGCACAAATCCAGAGGACACAGTGTAAGGACACAGTATGGGCACACGGTGAGAGGACACAGTGACAGCACACAGTCAGAGGACATAGTGAGAGCACATAGTGAGAACACACAGTCAGAGGACATAGTGAGGGCACACAGTGAGAACCGAAGTGAGAGCGCACAGTGAGAACCGAAGTGAGAGCGCACAGTGAGAACACACAGTGAGAGGACACAGTGAGAGCACACAGTGAGAGCACACAGTGAAAACACACAGTGAGAGGACATAGTGAGAGCACACAGTGAAAACACACAGTCAGAGGACATAGTGAGAGCGCACATTGAGAGTACACATTGAGAGTACACAGTGAGAACACACAGTGAGAGGACACATTGAAAGCAGACAGTGAGAGGACACAGTGAAAAGACATAGTGAGAACACAGAGAGAGCACACAGTGAGAGGACACAGCGAGAGCACACAGTGAGAGGACAAAGTGAGAACACAGTGGCCCTCATTTATCAATCTTGCATGAAAACGTGTGCAGATCTGAGCGCAGAATTGGTCTTACGACAGGACACACGTGTGATTTATGAAACGTTCGTATCTGACCAATCCCAGCGTACGAATGATCGGGTCTTGATAAATGCGGTGGCTGAATTCGATTGTCATTAACATGTTACGCCCTTAAATATTCCTGTTTTGGAGGCCTCGCCCACTGAGGTCAAACATGGAGCGAAGAAACACTGGCAAGGAAAGAAACTTTTCCGAGATGCAAATCGGCATCCTCACAACATGATGGAGCAAAACAA
Organism: Semicossyphus pulcher; assembly: GCF_022749685.1. Lineage (NCBI taxonomy): Eukaryota > Metazoa > Chordata > Actinopteri > Labriformes > Labridae > Semicossyphus > Semicossyphus pulcher. The sequence continues at coordinate 35,992,261 of NW_027211693.1, read as the reverse complement.
AGATGTGCTTTTTGGCAGTCTGAAAACAGGAATTAAAGGAGCTCATTTGGGTTTGTCTTTGGTTTTGACTTGTGACAAGAGGTCCTGGAGAGACAAACAGAAATATGCCGTTTATTGGCCTCAGTTGTCGGCACACTTGAGGCAATAAATAACACATTAAAAGAAATTAACGAAACCCTAAAATAGCCTTAATAAAATGTTTACATGACTAAGTGTGGTCCATTGTCTGTGTTTAGTATGTCTTTAGCCAATTTCACCTAGGATACTTCATCACATTACTGATTAGATACTGCAGCACGTTTGCAAAAGTTTGAGGTATACTTTACATTTTAAAAGCGATTGATGAGGTCCTGTCTCCTCCGTATAGCCCCCAGTGGAGGCTGTGCTGGCCACGGTTCCCTGGGCATTGGCTCCTCTGGCTGTGGTGGCACATCAAAAGGCACTCCATTTACCAATGCAATGTTGTGCAAAACTGAACAGGCCAAAATAATGTTGCACACTTTCTCTGGGGTATACAGCAGTGTTCCCCCCGCTGGTCCAAGACAGAGCCACCTGCCCTTGAGCAACCCGAAGCAGCGCTCCACTGTGACCTGTGTGCGTGTGCGCACTGTTGAACCTGCGCTCAAAAACAATTACACGATTTTGCCATAGGCTATTTTGAGTTCATTTGCAAACACAGATTTCTGCTTGTATTTATTATTTCAAATTTTAATGTACAATAATTAGTTGTCATGTTTAGGCTATTTAGCCTATCAAATTTTTTTTATTTTACAAAAAAGTGGTATCAGTAAAAACGTGGGCTTTTTCTAAAATTCATTTTATTTTGTTTTATTCGTTTTAAGAATCTGTTTTGATCTGTTCTGAATATGTGGCTGCGTATGCTTAGATGACAGCTGAGGTTTGTTTAATAATTACTTTCAGACTCAGCCAGATTTTGCTGTGCTGCACCACAAATCCACAGACTCAGATTTGCTTACACGAGCTCAGACCTGACGTGAGATCTGATCGTAGCTTCTGCTCACGTCCAAATTGATAAATGCCGAAGCTTGCGTGGAAATTGTCGTACGCACAGTCAGAGGACACACAATGAGAGCACACATTCAGAGGACACAGTGAGAGGACACAGTGAGAAGACACAATGGGAGCACACAGTGATAGGACACAGTGACAGCAAACGGTGAGGACACAGTCAGAGGACATAGTGAGAGCACACATTGAGAACACACAGTGAGAGGACATACTTAGAGCACACAGTGAGAGCACACAGTAAGAGGACACAGTGAGAGCACATAGTGAGAGGACATACTTAGAGCACACAGTGAGAACACACAGTGAGAGCACACATTCAGAGGACACAGTGAGAACACACAATGGGAGGACACAGTGAGAGCACACATACAGAGGACACAGTGAGAACACACAGTGAGAGCATACAGTGAGAGGACATACTGAGAACACACAGTGAGAACACACAGTGAGAACTCACAGTGAGAACACACAGTGAGAACACACAGTCACATAACACACAATGAGACCACACAGTCAAAGGACACAATCAGAGGACATTGTGAGAACACGCAGTAAGAGGACAGAGTGTGAGGACACAGTGAGAGGACACAGTGAGAACACACAGTGAGAGCACACAGTTGAAAGACACAGTGAGAACACACAGTGAGAACACACAGTCATAACGCACAGTGAGAGGAAACAGTGAGAACACACAATGAGAGCACACATTCAGAGGACATAGTGTAAGGACACAGTGAGGGCACACGGTGATAGGACACAGTGACAGCACACAGTGAGAACACACAGTCAGAGGACATACTTAGAGCACACAGTGAGAACACACAGTGAGAGCACACATTCAGAGGACACAGTGAGACCACACAATGGGAGCACACAGTGAGAGGACACAGTGAGAGCACACAATGAGAACACACAGTCATAACGCACAGTGAGAGGAAACAGTGAGAACACAGTCAGAGGACACACAATGTGAGCACACGGTGATAGGACACAGTGTAAGGACACAGTGAGGGCACACGGTGATAGGACACAGTGACAGCACACAGTGAGAACACACAGTCAGAGGACATAGTGAGAGCACACAGTGAGAGCACACATTCAGAGGACACAGTGAGAACACACAGTGAGAGCATACAGTGAAAGGACATACTGAGAGGACACAGTGAGAACACAGTCACAGGAAACACAATGAGACCACACAGTGTAAGGACACAGTCAGAGGACATTGTGAGAACACACAGTGAGAGGACACAGTGAGAGCACACAGTGAAAAGACACAGTGAGAATGCACAGAGAGAGCAGACACAGTGAGAACACACAGTCAGAGGACATACTTAGAGCACACAGTGAGAGCACACATTCAGAGGACACAGTGTAAGGACACAGTGAGAGCATACAGTGAGAGGACATACTGAGAGGACACAGTGAGAACACACAGTGAGAGCACACATTCAGAAGACACAGTGAGAACAAAAATGGGAGCACACAGTGAGAGCACACAGTAAGAGGACACAGTGAGAGCACATAGTGTAAGGACACAGTGAGAGGACATACTTAGAGCACACAGTGAGAACACACAGTGAGAGCACACATTCAGAGGACACAGTGAGAACACACAATGGGAGCACACAGTGAGAGGACACAGTGAGAGCACACATACAGAGGACACAGTGAGAACACACATACAGAGGACACAGTGAGAACACACAGTGAGAGCATACAGTGAGAGGACATACTGAGAACACACAGTGAGAACACACAGTGAGAACTCACAGTGAGAACACACAGTGAGAACACACAGTCACATAACACACAATGAGACCACACAGTCAAAGGACACAATCAGAGGACATTGTGAGAACACGCAGTAAGAGGACAGAGTGTGAGGACACAGTGAGAGGACACAGTGAGAACACACAGTGAGAGCACACAATTAAAAGACACAGTGAGAACACACAGTGAGAACACACAGTCATAACGCACAGTGAGAGGAAACAGTGAGAACACACAATGAGAGCACACATTCAGAGGACACAGTGTAAGGACACAGTGAGGGCACACGGTGATAGGACACAGTGAGAGCACACAGTGAGAACACACAGTCATAACGCACAGTGAGAGGAAACAGTCAGAACACACAGTGAGAACACAGTCAGACGCCACACAATGAGACCACACAGTCAAAGGACAGTCAGAGGACATAGTGAGAACACACAGTGAGAGGACACAGTGAGAGGACACAGTGCGAGCACACAGTGTAAGGACACAGTGCGAACACACAGTGAGAACACACAGTCATAACGCACGGTGAGAGGAAACAGTGAGAACACACAGTGGCCCTCATTTATCAAACGAACGTATGGCAGAAAACCGTGCCTACGACCATTTCCACGCAAGCTTCGGCATTTATCAATTTGGACGTGAGCGGAAGCTACGATCAGATCTCACGTCAGGTCTGAGCTCGTGTACGCAAATCTGAGTCTGTGGATTTGCGGTGCAGCACAGCAAAATCTGGCTGAGTCTGAAAGTAATTATTAAACAAACCTCAGCTGTCATCTAAGCATACGCAGCCACATATTCAGAACAGATCAAAGCGGATTCTTAAAACGAATAAAACAAAATGATTATTTTTTAAAAGCCCACGTTTTTACTGATACTTTTTTTGTAAAATAAAAAAAATATGATGACAACTGATTATTGCACAATTGAAATAATAAATACAAGCAGAAATCCGTGTTTGCAAATTAACTCAAAATAGCCTATGGCAAAATTGTGTAATTGTTTTTGAGCGCAGGTTCAACAGTGCGCACACGCACACGGGTCACAGTGGAGCGCTGCTTCGGGTTGCTCAAGGGCAGGTGGCTCTGTCTTGGACCAGCAGGGGGAACGCTGCTGTATACCCCAGAGAAAGTGTGCAACATTATTTTGGCCTGTTCAGTTTTGCACAACATTACACTGGTAAATGGAGTGCCTTTTGATGTGCCGGCGCACCCAGAGGAGCCAATGCCCAGGGAACCGTGGCAGCACAGCCTCCACTGGGGGCTATACGGAGGAGACAGGACCTCATCAACACAGTGAGTGGACACACAATTAGACCACACAGTGAAACAGTCAGAGGACATAGTGAGAACACACAGTGAGAGGACACAGTGAGAACACACAGTGAGAGGACACAGTGAGAGAACATAGTAGTACAGGACAACCTGAGGAACAAGCTACAGGAGTACCTGAGGAACAATCTACAGGAGTACCTTCTCAGTCTGTTAGCTCTTTTAAAACAGGTACTTTAATTACTTTTTATTTACTGGTTTGTTGATTTTAAATTTCAATATATTTTGTATTTTAATGTATTATTTTGGCCTAATGTCATATTTTTTTAATGTTCCTAATATTCTGTTTTTAACTGTGTGAAGCACTTCGAATCGTTTTATAAATGGTGCTTTATAAATGAGTCTTGGAAAGAGACAGATTTCATGTCACTTTTTACTCTGCTCCGACCTGTTGTTTAATAACCAGGAGGGGGCGCTGCAGCACACAGAAACCTGCTGAACAGTTTCACATGCAGCCAACAGGGGGCACAACACCTGCTGATCACAGGGACTCTTAAGCCTTTTTGTCTTTTTTCCCCTTAAGTTTTATTTCAGTTTTTAGCACAGTGCAAATAATAGAAATAAAACAATAATAAAGTCTCAATATTTGGCTCAGTGTGATATTATGATACTGTACATTTGTACTTCAGGTACTCATTACTGATCATACTGTCAAGGTAGTCAGCCCAGGTTCAGAGCACTCATCGCAGATCAGATTGTCCAAGAACACAGTCATTATTGTCGAACTTGTCAAAGTATTCATTATAGACCAGGAAGTGTGGAGGATAATCAAATATAAAATACCTAAAATTAAAATGAAAAAGGGGAAAGGAAAGAAAAGGTGAGGATAGATCCCTGCCCCAGGTGTATTATAAGGAAAAAAGAAATATATTTATAATTTTACTGTGTTAGTGGCGTCATGGCTGGCCTCCATCTCTTAATGAATTTGGGTTTTTGAAGCCTCAATAAGTGTGTTATTCGTTCCAGTTCATATATGTCACATAGTTTTTTCCCCCATAAGTTATAGGTAGGCGGGCCAGGCTTTAACCAATTCAGCGTAATACATTTAACCGCTGTTGTAAACAGAATGTGAAGTAAGTAATTTTGACTCCTACCTTCTATGCCAACATGTTTCATTCCTAACAGGGAGAATCTTGGATCCTGTGGGATGTCAATATGCATTATTTCTCCTACTAGCCCTAAACACATCCAAATGTTCAGTTTCGATCATGATCAGAAGAATGTATGCTGCTCACCTGAGCACCACAGGAGGGGTTCATCTTTGCTGTCGTGTGATGTTCTAAAAAACCTGGTTATAATCGTCCACTTGTGTTCTCTCCATGCATATCTGAACATGTAACTCTGCGTCGTTAGCATATTTCCTCCCGGTCAGCCTGTTTGTCTAATATAAAATGATCATCATTGTTTTACAGCGAGTCTAACATTCAATTGATTGCGTGGTTCCTGATGTAGGCCAGCAGGCAACGCTAATGACACGTTTATGTAAAGGATAGTTATTTATTTATTATCAGACAAGAATCTTTTCCCTTGTATTGAGTAGAGAGGATTTGTTATGTGTAAGCAGTTACAGATATGTTGAAATCATCACTCATGTAAGAGCTGCTATGAATTAATACAGACAAGCCCCCCCGTGCGCGCGCGTGTGTGTGTGTGTGTGAGAGAGAGAGAGAGAGAGAGAGAGACAGAGAGAGAGAGAGAGGCTCGAGCTCCAGCCAGACAGACGCCAGTGAAGTCGTACGAGCGCGAGCCCCCTCCGCTCTGTAAGCAGTGAGTTTGTTCTGAGGCTGCACGCGCTTCTCTGATGCTGGACCTGTAGAGGACCCGGACCCAAACCAGGAGGTCCGGACCGACCCGCCCGAGTCAGAGCGGAGGATTGATGGATTATTTGTTCATATCTTATAAAGAGGATTGAAACGTCCCGCCGGTCGCACCGGAGCTTCGTGCAGAGAGACGAGCTGCAGCCGGAGGAGTCTGTACCGGAGATAGAGGAACAATGCTGAGACGCTTCAAAACACTTTAAACTTACAGACTGTACTCTGTGTGTGTGTATGTATGTGTGTGTGTGTGTGTGTGTGTGTGTGTTTGTGTTGACACTCTGACTGTAGCTGTCAGTTTGTCTCGGTTTAACCTCTTACTTCCGGTCAGTATTCATGTTGAATCTGTGATTTAGAAGAGTTTCCCTCCTCTTCATGTATTCAGTCCATTCTTCATCCGAGCAGCTGCAGCTCTGCAGCCTGTGTGTGTGTGTGTGAGTGTGGGTTATTCACAGAGCTGCTATGCAGACTGAGTGGAGCCACAGTCAGACAGCCTCAGTGTGAGCTCAGAGCCTCACAGCTGACAGAGCAGAGCAGGAGGACTCAGGACAGCAGATGTTTCTCAGCTCTTATTCAGGATGCAGCTCTGCAGACTGAGCTCAGTGTGAGAGAGTGTGTGCGTGTGTGCGCGTGCTTGTGTGTGTGTGCAGACTGAGCGGAGCCACTCCAAACCTGCTGCAGTCACAGTAACACTCAGATCCTGTCAGAGCAGGAAACAGACGGAGTAACAGCAGCTTGAGGTTTACACAGACTGGGACCTGACGTCGAGTCCTTGTCCTCTGTTCTGCTGACCTGCTGACAGCTGTGAATCTGATGCTTCCAGCAGGGTTTAATTAGACGACACTAAGCGAATTAGACAGTTTTTATACATAGAATTTGGTTTCAGCTCCACTTTGTGTTATTAGAGATTATAAAACTAGTGAACCTTTAGCTCGTTAGCTTCACTAAGTATCAGGACATGAAGAACCCTCATCAGCTGAGTAACACCTGGAACAGGTCCATCCGCAAAGAACCGATCCTGGTCTCTAACAAGAAGTTTAAGAGGAAGTCCCGGGAGCCGAAAAGACTGTTCAGCGGCCCAGAGCCGGACAGGACCAGGACCTTCCCTGCAGATGGGTCTGATGTGGACTCTGCAGATGATGCTTGTGGCAGGTCACCCCCCCTACAGGGACAGCTGATGGTGTCCCGGGAGGCGGAGTCTGCAGGGATCCTGTCAGGTCTCACAGAGGGCAGCGGGGCTACGGCTCAGAGCGGAGCCATAGACATGAGGATCGGCATCAATGTGCCTTCCATCACCTCCAAACTGTC